>NW_001834692.1:0-71730 GCF_000150035.1 Vanderwaltozyma polyspora DSM 70294
CGTGGTTGGTATTCTTTCTTCTAAAGAGGAGAGAAGAGAGTGTTCTCTAACAAAGAGAAATAAGGGGTACAACACGCGGTTTTTTATTCTCTTGTAGAAGGAGTTTATTATTTTTTTTGTTTTTCCCGCGCCCAAAAACCCTTTAAAAAAATTTTTTTCCCCCTTTTTTTTTTGTTTCCTTTTCAAAAATAAAAAATAAAAGGTTTCTCTCGGGGGTTTTTTCCAAAAAAACCCCGCGGGAAAAAACCCTTTGTGCTTTTTTTTCCTTTTTTAGATTTTTTTTTCCCGGGGGTAAATGTTTTTTTTTTTAAGGGAAACTTTAAATTTTCCGTTTAAAAATTGGTCAAGGTTATTTAAGGGGATTTTTTTTTTTTCTTAGGGTTGGTTTTTACAAGATTTATTGATTTTCCGAAACTGAAACGAAGAATTAGGTTTGCAAAAAACCCCAAGGGAATAGATTCAAGCAAGGTCATGGAGTGATTTGAAAGTGCTTATGGATAATAGTAATAGATGACTAGAGTATTTTACTATCTAGAGATATTGTTTCAATCTTCACTATATTGAGATCGCTAACAGACACGAACCTTCATAACCTTTTGTTTGACTAGGTTTCAAAAAATGCTATTGGCTTGACTGTTAGTTTCCTTGACATTTTACAATTTTTCAGAGACTTTTCGAAAAAACAAATAAGGAAATATTAGATTTAGATCATTACTTTGTGACTGATCTGAATTTGAAATGTAAATTTAATAAAATTTACTAAAATATAATAAAACATCTATACGTAGATGATCCTAAATCTTTATACTTACTATATTTCTCCTATCTGTTTATGTTCGCAAGTATACAGTTATTGATTAACCCTTATACAGTGTAGTATTGTGAAATCTATTTGATTCCTAAACAAGCAAGTGTATAAGACCACTAATCTTGAGAACAAACCAAATAAACGATTTCGAAAACTACTTGTCTTCCTATTTTTGAGGCGGCTTTCAAAAATGAAAATAATATACAATCATTAATAACAATTTTTTAACTGCTAATCAACTTCAGAAGACTGGCTAACTAATTTACAACAACATGATTGAAACTTTCACCAGCAACCAATTCATTCTTGAGGTATATTGTTGTAATACTTGTTTTGATGTTTGAAACAGAACAGTTGAACAGACTACCCTCGTTTGTCCTGCATTTCAATTTTAAGATTTTTTTTTTAAAAAAATGTAAGATTCTTTCGCAGAACCTCCATCCGAAACGATAGTCATGATGATGTCATCCATAGCTCATGGAGCCCCCCCCCCCCCCCCCATAAAAAGAATACATATTCATATAATCATTAACAAAATTACAGATCCCAAGCAATCTTGTTTTTGATATTCATTTGTTTATTTCATTTAATCACCTACCATCTGGATATTATTAATTTCAAAATATTTTGAACTTATTATTCTTACTACAATTACTATTTTCAAGTTTGGAAACTATCACCAAAATAAAAATAGTTCAAATTTTACTTTTAAGATTTAGTACATGTAAAACAAGATATTGACCGGCCCTCGATCATTGAATTAAGGTGTACTAAACAGAATTAAATATTGGGTTGAAGGATCTATTTTTAACCACTTTCATCATTAAATATGGCGAATAGGATATCTATTTCTATCTTAATTGATACAATTACTCAAATTCCCTTGGCAGTATATTATTTATATTCGAATACACGTATTGATTGATTCAAATCCATTTAGCCATATCTTTTGACTTAAATAGGTACTGGTATTATAACCTATAAATTATAATATGCCTTATAAATGATGAGTAATATGTTATTAATTATCCAGTTATATGGCAACTTAAAAGTTGGTGGCAACACTTCTCTCCAAAACTTAAAATTGAAAGGTCTTCTTTCCTATTCCATTCAGCTATTTTGTGTTCGTTGCCATGGCTATTACATTCCAAGTAATTTTTGGGACAACATCAATTTTAGGCACCAAATTAATAATATTTAGGTTAGAAATTCCCATTTGTTCTGGTTTCATTTTTGACATTAATATTGTAACGAGATAATCCTTTTTGTGATTTTCAATCCTGATTTGATTATATAAAAAATAACTCAAGTATTGTCTGACCAATCCCACCAATTTCTACTAGTGACTTCTGATAATCTAATAGTAATCGGGAACAGCTAGAAAAGTATATTTGGAGAACAGATGAGATATTTACATTTCGAACATGTTAAAATACATATATATTATTAAAGACTAATTTATGGACTAAACAGATATAAAGGAAATATATTAGCTGGTTACAATACAAAACCTACTAACTAATTACAATAATAAAAAAGTTCAAAAAATTTTTCTCAAAAAAATTCATTGAACCAATGCTATTACTTCGATAATTAACATAAATAAATCGAGTTTGAGTTTTAGCCTTGTTCATTAAAACCATTTACAGGATGAGATTAGATTAATTCTTAAATTGATCTTCAGTGACACCTTTAGCCATAGCAGCTGTTGCACTAACACCCCCTTGGGCTAATTTCAATAAACCATCAATGTACTCTGCACCTGACCATGTTTGATGTTTTAGAACATCAACACCCAAATCCATTTCTTGTTGTTGGACTTTGTTGGCATAAGCTTTCATACCTTCTTCCATAAATTCTTGAGTAAACTTCAAAGTTGATAGAGCTGTAGTATGTAAACCAGCCAAAGTAATGAATTGCCAACAGTAACCATATTCACCCAATCTTGAAATGAAAGTTTCTTGTTCATCGACAGGCATAGCTTTTTGCCAGTTGAAAGATGGTGACAAGTTATAAGCCATCATCTTATTTGGGAACTTGGCTCTTACACCTTCAGAAAATTCTACCGCTTGTTGGAAATCTGGGTAGTTAGATTCCATCCAAACCAAATCAGCATATGGAGCAAATGCTCTTGCTCTCATGACAGCACATTGGGTACCACCTCTGTAACGGTATAGACCTTCTCTTACTCTTGGTAATTCCCAGTTGAAATAGATATCATAACCAATTAATTCTTTAGCTAATTTCTTAGCTTCTCTGTGTGAGGTTTCAGTTAATGGGCCGACCTTACTGTTGAATGCATCAATGATTTCTTGTTTATTTTTGATTTCTGGGTTTTTATTAACTTCATCAGCAAATGCTTCATGGAATAATTTCAAACCAGCTTTTTCACACCAGTTATTTTCCAATACTTGCAAGTCATTACCAGAACTTCCAGAAATAATTGCTTGGTTCATACAATCAGCAAAACTTAAATCATCATCCATTTCAGGGTTGGTGGCACCAACAACAAAGTAATGATCTCTTGGATCGATGGTTGAGCTAATCAATGTAGCGGCCTCAGAATCAGTTCTTGCAACCAAAACCAAATCTGAACCCATGATATCAGAACACATTCTTACAGTGGTCAATCTGTTGATGTGTTCTTGAACTGGAATAACACATCTACCAGCCATATGACCACATTTTTTATTTGTTGAAGTTTGATCTTCGATATGAATACCAGCGGCACCACGTTCGATGAACATCTTTGTTAATTTGAAGACCGCAGTCAAACCACCGTGACCAGCATCGGCATCAGCAACAATTGGAGTCAAATAATCAGTTGGTTTGCCCAAAGCTTCTAATTCTTCCTTTGAAGAAGCATTTGCTCTCATTTCAAATTGTTTTCTGTCATGGAACAATTGGGCCTTGAATAAGTGTTCTACCTTATTTGGGACTGTGTCCATTGGATAATCCGCTAAATCTGGACCTGGTTCATTTGAAGTGGATGCAGTGGAAGAACATTGCCAGCCAGAAACATAAATAGTATCTAAATATTTTGACATTTGAGTAATTTGGACTGGATCCAAAGCACCAAAAGTTTTTGAGACAGTACCATTTGCGAAATGGTTTCTCAATACTTTGTATAATTTTCTTGACATTACAGAGGATTGGTAATCTACTTTTTCCATTACACCACGTCTTTTTGCGATTTCATAAGAAGAATAAATTCTCTTGACACCATTCCAACGTTCATCGTTCCACCACTCGTCAATTTTTTCAGATTCCTTTTGTAGATAGGATTGGATTTGGTTAAAATCACTTAAATTTGGAGCACTTTGGACCAATTCATTTGAATTGCCATTATCTGAATTTTGGGATTGTTTTAATACAGGCATTTTGTTTTCAGAATTTTTAGTTTGATTTATTGGATTAAAAAGATAAGATACAATAAAATGAAATAAAAATTGTTTAAATTTTTATAAATGTCACTCTTTCTAAAAGCTGTTAGAGAGATGGATGGGAAGTCAAAAACGATTAATGTGTTTGTTTGTTTTTTTAAATTAGTTAATATGATAAAAGATAAGTATTCAGACCGAAGAATATATCTCAATCAATATAGTAACAATTATCTTTCTATTTATTTCAAAACGAAAATATAAAATAAATACAAAAATATAAAAAAGATGTGAAACCAAAAAAAATTGATAGCAAATGAGAATATTGTAATTGAAATAGTTTGGAAGGGTTTATATAATAATCTAAAATGAAGCAAAAGCAAAAACCAAAACCAAAAGATAAAAAAAGTTGTAATAATAGTGATAGTGATAGCAATAATAATTTATTAGAAAAGATGATGATAGCTGAACAGAGAGAGACTTCCCTTGGACCTTATCCTTTCTGCGTCGTCCCCTTCCACTTCTCCTTCCCCCCTCAGATATGAGATGAGTATAACATTAGCAAGTGTATGGCAAGCCATAAAGCATTAACTTGAAAGTTTTAATTTGATGATTATGGGAGAGCATAGCATAGAATAGCATAGAATAGAATAGCAGAGTATAGCAGATGGTTTCCCTTTTTCACTAAAATCCTCATGAAACTTGAAACTTGAAGATGAGAAAAAGGAAAGTTGTGGGCAGAGCAGGCCATTGGAATAGCTAAACCCCGGATCAATAATAACCATGATTATGATTAAAGGTTATGGTTAATGGGGTTATGGCTGGGCTGGCTTGGGTCAGGCTAGGCTGGGATGATTAAACGAACGATGGACGGATAGGAAGGATGGGCTGGCAGTTACGACGGACAAGTGAGGTCAGCAGCAAGGGGAGGGGGCGGGGGGTTACTCGCAGGAAGTATGTGTCTCTGTTTGTTTGTGGTTCTTTTTTTTCTTCATAGGTGAATATAAGGGTACGTGCAAGATCATAACATATAGATAGTCATTATCGGGTGAATGGCAATATGATAAAAATCATGAATCTCCGGGGGGAGACCCCATGCAGAGAGAAACAAGGAAGCGAAGCGACGTGATCGTTTTTTCGTTCATGACTTTTTGGACACAAAAATGGTTTGATTTGATTTGATTTGAAGTTTTTATGTAATTTGAGAGAAAAAGAAAAAAAGTAATTTTTTAGGGGAACACTGTTGGACCTGTGTAAGATACGGAGAACAGAATTTATTGAAGGCAAATTTAGATGTCCCGATCTACGGAGATGATTTCTACGGAGATGATTTCTTGTTAGGTTCGGCCATATGGTACGTGACTCAACTATGGAGAAATGGAATTAAAATTTGTTTTATTAATTAATTTATTCTGAATGTGATCCAATTTTTTTTAATCATTTTTTAATTATTTGTTTTTTTATTTTAGCAATCTATCTTGTTCCCCTTCCCTAACCCCCCGGAGTACACGTTCTAATGGTAACGGTAACGGTAATGGCGGCCAACAATCGAAGTTCTTCTCTTATTATTTGACATGGTTTAATTGCTATACAAATAAATATTGGAATAACTAATTATAGTTTCGGAGACTTAAGGACTAAAGCCGTACAACGGTTTTTATTTTCATGTTAGTTCTTCCTGAATGTATTCATGCATACATGTTATAAAATATGAGATGAGGTTCAGTTAAAACACCAAAAAAAAAAGAATACACCTACCTCATTTCACAGGTATGTTGATTTGATTACCTGTTCCAGACATATAGACACTTTCCTTAAACTACTAACTTGTAATTCGGTATTGAATCAAGATACCAATACGATTATGACCGTCTTGGTATTGGTCTCTTGTGATCTTGGATAAGAGCATGTCTTGACCGTTTTCTCTTACGTTTTAATAAACGAGGGAGGGAGTGGCTCGGGCCCTAAAATTTGTCAGGGATTTAAAAAATAAAAATAAAAATAAAATTCGACACCAGCAGGATTTGAACCAGCGCGGGCAGAGCCCAACAGATTTCAAGTCTGTCGCCTTAACCACTCGGCCATAGTGCCATAAATTTTCTTGTTTTTAACAAAAGTTTTCAACGGTCAAAATTTTGGTTTCAGAAAAATATAAATTCTTTATAAAATAATTTTTTCTTCAATAGATCTTATACTTCAATTGATTAGTCCATTCATTACTCAACACATTATTTTGAGGTAACTTTATTGTAGAGAATCATGTTGTGGTTTTTCTACCGAATCGTTCATAGTAATAGATTCTTTATTTATTTCCAAGGACATTCTTAATAAGTTGATATTGATCCAGTGTATTAAAGTATATAATATACACATGGGAATATAATTAACATGACAAGTGTCGATTAAGATCTTGTCATTTCTTATATAAAGTGTTGGAAAAGTTTTAACGTCAGAAATAACACTTTCGTGTAAAGTAACATTTCTTTATCCTATATGAATAATGTCGTAATACGTATATATCACGTGTTACCTCATAATTCTGACACACCTCCGTAAAGACATGTTTTTACGATCTTCTTAACTGATCATCATCAACATCTTCTTCCTGTCCTTGGATTTTGATTCTCCTAGCTCAGTTATACGAAGAATGTCTCCTGGGTGTAACTTATTTTCCGAGCATTCAAACAATTTCTTGAATTGAATTTGCGTTACTGTTTTTTGTTAAAATGTCAGTAACATTAAATAAACCAGATATTTTTTCTATAGCAGTTACGTTCTTTCGAACTTGTTCTAATAGTTTTTCTAGTTTACGAGCTGTAAATCTATCTTTAGAAAATGGATACTTGATTTATATTCCGAGTCATAGAATGATCAACTATTTAGATATTTTCTTAAGTAATCATTCCATTCTTTCGGACTTTGCTTTAACCATATAAAGCTTTATTTATTTGAACCACCTTCGGTTCATACGGATGTGGTATATATATTCACCTCCTGTAGATCAGCATATAGTAATGCATGATCTATATGTAAGTTTTTTACCACTATCCAGTTGTTGTGTGATGTTAGTCTACACGCGTCTCGAATTCAGATACTTCTTCATTCCGAGGTTTTTTCATCAGAGCTTTCACTTGAAGTTAATGATACATATTGAAGTTCGTCTTCAGATACGTCTTGTACAAATAGTTCTTCAATCAGAGGTTCGTCCTCAGAAATTTGATGTGAATTTATAGATTCATATTGAGGTTCGTTCTCAGATATGTCTGGCAAAGATACTGATGCATATTGAGATTCTTCTTCATTTTATGTCAGTTTGAGAATCTTCATTCCGAGGTTCGTCCTCAGGAATATCATATGGAGTTACTTATTCATATTGAAGTTCTTCTTCATATATATGGCAAAGATACTGATGCATATTGAGGTTCGTCCTCATTTTACGTCAGTCTAGATGAAAGATAATGTGATATCAAGTTGTTTGTGCATGATTAAACTGAATTAGTGTGTAATGACATATTGTTGGCTCGATATTGGGCTCTCTTGGCCTACGTAAGATATTCGAAAGAATTTCCAACAATAATGAATTGTCTATTACTATTATATTAAGTCGTATTTGATAATAGCGGTGTCGGCGCAGGTATGAGGAGAGGATATATGCCGCATGCTCATCTTGTAAACCCTGGTTTGCGAATATGAATAAGGTGTGAGTGTAGGTCTTACATTCTGCCTCTTGCTCATCTTTGGAACCTTGTTGATTATCATGCTTAAGGTGCGAGTGAAGGTCTTACATTCTGCCTCTTGCTCGTCTTTGAAACCTTGTTGATTATCATGCTTAAGGTGTGAGTATAGGTCTTACCTTCTGCCTTATCTCGTCAATCTAAAAACGGCTGAATTTGTCGCGTGGGTGTGAGAGGGTCCTTTTTACCATCTGCCTCAGTTTGTAATAAACCTATCTGTTGTCCTGCTTATTAGTAATATTAATACGCTGTTTAAACGGTTTTTCTAGAGTCAGTGGCACGTTAACTCGAAATTTGCTATTAGCAATCGATTACTTGTTGTATAATTTCTCATTTCGCTCTATACTTCACCTCCTGTGAAGATTATTCATCATTTTACTCTATTATCTATGATTTATGCCATATCTATATCGTCATCATGAACTAGATTTTTTGTCTTCCTTATTATGGTAATCAGGTTGACCTTTTAGTCGAGTTTGTTACAACTCTGACTGTTTTGTTACCGGACTGTTTGTTTTTATTAATCACATTTTTTAGAATAAGGTTATTTGAATTAATCCAAGGGGTTTTATCCACTTTGGATCCTTGATTTGTATAATGTAATTAATCAGGAATTTATAAGCTCTTTCGAGTTTATATCCAGTATCTCCCTGTAAAGTGGCAATAGATAGACTATTTTCACTTTATTTCGGATAATAATAATAGACTTTCGTCTTTATGTATTTTCTCAGATATGAGATTTTATCCTTAATATCTTGTTACTTCTAGATAATTTCCTCGTTTTGAAGTAACAAGAATATTTTGTTAATTCTTCTTCAAGTACTTTCTTGTATCTTGAATAGTAATTTAACGTTACTGTTTCCAGTAAATTTGGGTATCAAATCTTCTTTGAATGAAGTCCTGGCGGGGAAGCCATGTAGAGAATTATGTTGTGGTTTTTCTACCGAATCATTCATAGTAATAGATTCTTTATTTATTTCCAAGGACATTCTTAATAAGTTGATATTGATCCGGTGTATTAAAGTATATAATATACACATGGGAATATAATTAACATGACAAGTGTCAATTAAGATCTTGTCATTTCTTATATAAAGTGTTGGAAAAGTTTTAACGTCAGAAATAACACTTTCGTGTAAAGTAACATTTCTTTATCCTATATGAATAATGTCGTAATACGTATATATCACGTGTTACCTCATAATTCTGACATATTTATATTATTATTTTATATTATATATAAAATCCTCACGGAGAAATATAATTTAAGAAATATGTCACCTATTAAAAATGATCAACAATTTCAACAATTATAATAGTTAACTATACAGTAGTATTAAATATATAAAGATCTCTATGGTCTTCTGTTTAATAACAAAAGTGTATATCTTTACTTCAGGAACTATGCCCTTTATATACGTCATGTCAGTTGTCTATTAGCGTCATTCCTTTTAACAATCATGACAGATCCTCTTTCGTTATTCCTGTCATCTTGTACTAACGTGGAATCAATACACAAACAATACATAGTTTTCTTCGATATATAGAAAATATGGCGAAACGTAAAGATCCATTTGTTAACAATTGGTCACAGGTCCAATGGTCCAGTGGTTTACGACGTCGCCTTTACACGGCGAAGATCCCGAGTTCGAACCTCGGTTGGATCAGATTCCAATTTTTTTAATAATTTTTGATACTTTAACACATGATACAATCTAAGGGATCATTTGATATAAAGATATTAATTAAGCTATAACCATCACTTCAATGACTTAATATCCCAACTGAAAGTGCTTGAATGTACAAGAAAAGCTGATAAGCTAACTAACTATTGTTATTAAATAGAAACTCACACTTTTCATTTCGTTGTTAAGTAATAGAATAATAAATTACCAACCAATTATTGGTCCCATTAAAGAACACATGAATTTATGATGGAATATAAAGTCCCAACTATTACAGTTTATGATAAAAATGTCTATTATTTATTAAGTTCAAGGGATTTTAGTAATGAACCAGGTCCTGCAGGAATCTTTGACAATTTAGGTCCTGGGAAATCAATGTTCCCTACTAAAATTAAGTACATATTTGAGGATGATGATGATCAGTCAATAGAGAGTAATGAAGAAAATGGTATTGATAATGTTATTATAATAGATTTAGATAACAATCACTCCTTGGAGAATGTCACTTTATTGAGTGATGGATACGAGTTATTGTCTTTTAAAGAGAATAAGCTACCTACACCCGGTGAAAGATCAGACAAACAGGAGTTGAAAGATATATGTAACGAAATTGAGATCGATGTTATTTCTCAGTTTAGAGACCTTTCAAAAGTTTCAAAAAATTTAAGTTTGGATGACTTAATTAAAATATATGCATTGCAGAATGAACAGATACGAACAATATCTGATACTCTATGAACTCCATGCTTAGTGTAGATATAATAAAATAAAATAAAATAAAAAATAAGATAGTTCTCAAAAACACATCTAGGCTCTGTATTCTAAATTAAATAATAAAACCACTTATTACTCTATTCAATTCACAATTTAGACAGTTCTGTAATCGTTTCAGGATATTGTTGATAAGTCAGCTGGAACTGGCGATATTTTAATACGATAATATTTTTCAATTTCTTTCATTTTAGATAAATCTGAACTTGTTATAAAATTAATTGCAACACCTTTTCTACCGAATCTACCACTTCTACCAATACGATGAATATAATTTTCCATAATTTCTGGTATATCGTAATTTATAACTAAAGAAACTTGTTGGACATCAATACCACGAGCCCATACATCTGTTGATATTAGAACTCTTGAATGGCCTGAACGGAAGTCACTCATGACTTTATTTCTATCTTCTTGTTTCATATCACCATGCATTGATACAACTGCAAAATTGGATTGTGTCAATTTTGCAGATAACCAATCAACTTTTTTTTTAGTATTACAAAAGATGACACATTGAGTGATTGTCAATGAATCATATAGATCACATAATGTGTCAAATTTCCAATCCTCTTTTTCAACATTCACATAATATTGTTTAATACCTTCCAAAGATATTTCATCTCTTTTAACCAAAATCTTTACGGGATCACTCATAAATTTCTTAGTAACTTCTAAAATATCTTTGCTCATTGTAGCACTGACAACAACAACTTGACAAGCAGCAGGTAATTTGGTGAATATATCGTATATTTGCTGTTTAAAACCTAAACTTTCACCTAATAATTCATCAGCTTCATCTAAGATCAGCATTTGAACATTTCTCGTATTCAATAAATGTCTTTTGAACATATCTAGGACCCTACCAGGGGTACCACTGACAACTTGACACCCATTTTTTTGCATTCTATTTAAATCATCCTTCATAGTTTTACCACCAGTCATTGCGTAAGATTGAACATTCATATAATCACCTAAATTAGAGACGACTTGATTAATCTGTGATGCCAATTCTCTAGTAGGAGATAAAACCAAAGCTTGGAGATCTTTACGTTTCAAATCAATCGCTTGCAACATACCTATAGTGAAAGTAGCAGTTTTACCAGTACCTGATTGTGCTTGAGCAATCACATCTGTACCTGAAATGATTTGTGTAATCGCTCTTGACTGAATAGCAGAAGGAGCTTCGAACCCATAGCCATAAATACCTCGAAGAAGATCATCTTTTAAATTCATAGATTCAAAAGTTGGTGAAATCTTCAATTTTTTTGAAGTTTTAAACTTCAATTTTTTATCTTCTTCTCTACTAAATGACATCTGTTTCCCTTAACAATTTGTCCCAAAAATAACCTTAAAAACACACCAAAACAACAAATATACCTACTTTGGATAATATAGACTCAAAGTATAACAACAGAATACGTTCAATCCTTCTAGATCAGCTAGTATTTTCAATCTAAACATCCTTTTTATTCAATTTTTGATAATATAATTCTTAAGCTCATCGCATAATTTTTTTCTTCTTCTTAAAGCCTTCCAATATCAAAAGTGAAAAATTTGAGATGATCTGAGATGAGATGAGCTAAGTATTATATTTAAATAAAACCATCAGATCAGAGGTATCAATTGGTTTCTGGTTACTAGATTAGTGGTAGATTAAAGATACGATTATATTTGTTCCATAATATCTGTTACAGGAAGATTGATAAATTTTCTGGTGTTAAAATACAGAGATGAAGGAAGATTCAAGAGGTAAAATTATTGTATCAATTGGTGGTGGACATGCTACTGGCAGTGTTGAATTAGCAAATGTTATTAGACAATCTTTGGTAAAGAAGTATAAACAAAGTGATATTAGAATTATTGATTTGGATTCTAAGGTAGATAAATTGAATAGGAAATATTCGAATGCTGATTTTGATTTTGAAAGTCTGTATGTAGAGTTGACTACAAACGATAAGGATAATGTTGGGAAGAATGAACAAGGTGATGATCCTTGTGAGATTATTTTTGTATGTGGTTGTTATTCATTGTACGATGAAAAAATCAGGTCTATATCAAAATTGAAGGTGTATCTCGATAGTGATGCTGATAAGAGATTGATAAATTTGATTCAGTTTAATAAAATAGAGACACCAACTGAATTATCAGGACTTCTAAGTGAATACATGGATAATTTAAGAGATGAGATGATCAAGCACATAGAACCAACCAGAGTCTATGCAGATTTGATCATTCCATATACCAATGAAACTATTGGAAGTGCAATTATGTTAGATGGTATTAGCAAAGTTATAGAAGAGTTAAAAGGAAATGATAAAGTTATAAACTTGGAACATAATAAAATACCACTATTGAACTTTGAAGCTGAAAGAATTGACGTTCAAAAATCAAGATACTATGATTTATCCTGAAAGCTACAATTTCAACTTTATATATATATATATTTCATTCAATGGTTCTACTTCAATCTATATGAACCGTAATAGAACAGAATATAGTAGAATAGAACAGTTTCTGCATTTCAATAGATTGAACATCTGACTTGTAAAGTCATCAAGATATAGATTCATATCATACATATACTTATAAATACAATATACAATTAATGAGCAAGCTAAACCACCTCACCTTCTTGATTCATTGAACTTGTTAGAGCATTGCATTACGAAGTTCAAGAATTCATTAAAGAGAGAAGCTCAATTACCTTGGGATAAGAGATATTTGGGTTCTAAATATTGTTAATCTAGTCATTTGTTGCTTGTTAATGATGTTGGGTTCCCATTTAAACGTTGGTTTGCTCTCTATTGAAATGACCCTTTTTTGACTCTGAATCAGTGCTTTGGCAACATTTAAGGAAGTCAAACAATCAGGATGCCCAATTATATAAATGGACATACAGCCAAGACAAAAAACAAAAAACAAACAACCATGACATTTAAATAACAGATAATTTGAAATAGGATTCCCAAAGTTGTGGCTAGTCATCATTGAGAATTTAAACCGGTTCTAATTAAGGTTCTATTTTAATTCAAATTTACAGCTGCTTGAGAAGAGATGAGATCAATTATCACTAAACGTTTTAATAGCACAACTGCTTTAAAAAAGACTGCATTACATGACCTACATGTAGAGTTAGGTGCCAAGATGGTACCATTTGCTGGTTATTCAATGCCTTTATTATATGACGGTCAGACTCATATCGAATCCCATTTATGGACCAGAAGCAATGCAGGTTTATTCGACGTTTCTCATATGTTACAGAGTAGATTATCAGGTAAAGAAGCCATGGACTTCTTACATAGAGTAACTCCAACTGAATATAAAGGTTTGCAAAGTAATAATGGGACATTATCAGTTTTGTTGAACTCTACTGGTGGCATTGTCGATGACACTATGATAACTAAAATTAATGATGAAGAATTTTATATTGTTACCAATGCTGGTTGCGTTGAAAGAGACTTAGAATTTATCAAGGAACAACTAGAGACTTCTGGTTATAATTGCTCTTGGGATGTAATCCAGGGTAGGTCCTTATTGGCTTTACAAGGTCCAGAAGCTCACAAAGTATTACAACCTTTATTACGTGAAGGTCAGCCATTAAAGGAATTATATTTTGGCCAAAGACGTCCATTTGAATTGGCAAATAATGTTACAATCGATGTAGCCAGATCAGGGTATACCGGTGAAGATGGTTTTGAAATCAGTGTTCCAAATGAAAATGCATTGGAATTTGCCCAACAATTGCTGGATAATAACATCACAAAACCAATTGGGCTAGCTGCAAGAGACAGTTTAAGATTAGAAGCCGGTATGTGCTTATATGGTAACGAACTGAACGAATCCATCACTCCAGTCGAGGCAGCCTTGTCCTGGTTGATCTCCAAACCAAGAAGGAACGTTTCAGAAGATTCCATCAAGTTCAATGGCTATGAAAAGATAATGGATCAAGTCAACAACAAGACCCACGACAAACTACGTATCTCATTCAAATATACAGGTAAAGGTCCAGCTGCCAGAACTGGCTCCAAGATCTTTTTACCTGATAAAACCACTGAAGTTGGTGTTGTCACCTCAGGCAGTGCATCTCCAAGTCTAAACAACTTAAATATCGGTCAAGGATACGTCACCAAAGGTCAACACAAGTCAGGAACTGAACTATTGGTCCAAGTAAGAAACAAGTTCTTCCCAATTGTCCTAAGCAAGAGTCCATTGGTTCCATCTCACTATTACCGTCCATAGAGTACATTTTGTATAAGACAGAGCTCTCCCCTTCCTCCTCCCCTCCCCCAATATCATCCTTTTCAACAGTTCCAACCATTAAGTAAAACAATTATCGATCTAGAATTAATAAATTTAAATATATCTCTATACCTCATATCTCCACAACTCTCCAGTTTATATACTCAACTTGAGACACCTCGGCGGCTAATCGATTTTTTAAGGGTTTTCGAAATGTTTCCTTTTTACCAAAACCCGTTGGTATATAAAGAGGAGACTTTTTAAAGAAGACTCATAAGGATACAAGTTTCTTTCTTGTCACTTTATGTAGGATTAGAGACAGTAAAGATAGGTTGATATATTGGGTTCGTTTGGTTTGGGTGCTCTTATTTATAGGAGAGAGACTGAAAGACATTGGGAGATATTGTTTTAGATTGAGATCTAGAGAGGATGGGTGCTAAATATAAGTCAAAGCAGTTTGTCAAAGCTTTGATCTCCACTTCGATCTTATTTAATGGAGTGGTTCTAATTGCCAGCGTTCAGTTTATTATCAATAATTTGTTTTTTTTTGTTAAGAATGACACCACCAAAACTGCTTTAAAAAGGACTAAAAAAGCTTTTATTATGATGTTAATAACAAGTTTAAGTATCATTGCACCTGCGACAGTAAGAATCACTACTGATAATTCTTCGATTAAAAAGGGAACTGTAAAGTTTAATCCAGTGAAAGGTAGAGTTGTTTCTAATTTGAAAGAGAGGAGTATTGTGGTCTCAAACCACCTTATATATACAGATTGGGTTTATATTTGGTGGTTACTATATACTTCTAATTTGAGTGGGAGTATTTTTTTCCTGTTAAAAAATTCCCTTCAGTCGTTACCATTATTGAGCTATATTATGAACAATTATGGATTTATACCTTTGACAAGAAATTGGACGATTGACAAGTTGGTTGTAGAGGAAAAATTAAGGTTAATAAACAATGATGCTAAAATCATTATTAAGGATCAAGAGGAGGTTCATACTGTTCAGTCAAATCAATCAAGTATAACTGTGAAATCAAATGTTTCGCCAAAATCTAAATGGCCATATTCGGTTGTTCTTTATCCAGAGGGAACTAATATGTCCAAAAGAGCTAGACAGAAAAGTGAGGAATATTCAAGAAAGATGGGCAGAGAACCATTTAAAAATGTTTTATTACCTCATACCACTGGATTACGACATTCTATTACATTGCTACAAGGAACTTTGGATACTGTCTACGACATAACCATTGCATATTCTGGAGTGAAGCAGGATGAATATGGCGAAGAATTATATACTCTAAAAAACGTCTTTTTCAAGGGCATTGCCCCAAGATTAACTGACATTTATATTAGGAGTTATAATATAAGTGAAATACCATTTACTAACGAAGAAAAATTTACCAAATGGCTATTCGATGTATGGGAGGAGAAGGAAAAAATATTAGAAACATATTACGAAACGGGTACCTTTGGAGTTCCAAGAGAAAAGGTAGATGTTATAATCGAAAGATTTGACATTGGAATCAAACAGTATGTAGAATCTATTAATACCACTAATTATAAGAACAATTTTACTAACAATTCAAATTTTATACAAATCTTAAATCAGAAAATTAATTGATTTGCTACAATCAACGCTAGAATATGCACATTCTGTCTGTTGAATGGCTAAAAATATCTATTTATGATATGGAGAAGTAAAAAGCTTTTGGTAAAAAAAAAAGTGCTGTCATTTCAGGAAAATAATATTTGATAACATATACATATGCAGACAGGTATCTATATAGATATGATAAACATATATATAGGCATAAATCTAATTATAACTTGAATGTCTGGCCTTCAATAGAACGCCAGTCCTCCGAAGTTAATAATTTGTATTCTTTGTAATCCTTTAACCAGTAAAGAGTATCAGTTCCATCCGCACCATAAGGCAATTTTTGATTTCTGTAAAGAGCCTTACGTATTTTGCTAGTATCTGTCATCTCAAATTTATCAACAAATTTAACAAATATTGGTAATGCATACTTTGGGAGATGAGCATTTAATACTTTCAAAGTATTATTCAATAGTTTTACCTTAGATTCATCTGTTATGTATTTGTTCTTTTCAGATTCTGTTAATTTTAATAGAGCAAAACCAGCTCTACCTTCATACCCTGGTACTTTGATACCAACAACGACAATTTGTTCACATAGCGATTCATCAGTTGCAGCTAGTTGATCTTCGACTTCAGTGGTTGAAACATTTTCTGATTTCCATCTAAAGGTGTCACCTAATCTATCAACAAAGTACCATAAACCATATTCATCGGATCGTAGCAAATCGCCACATCTGTACCAAGCATCACCATTTCTAAAAACATTACGTAAAACTTTTGATTCTGTATCCTTCTTGTTTCCTAAGTAACCTTGGAAAGAAGTTTCTGGCTTCTTTGGGAAGAATATTTTCATTAACATCTCACCAGATTCGCCAACCGCTGCTGTTTCACAGAAACCTTTAGAGTTTCTATAAACCATATATTCATCATCAGGATCCATCTTGACCAAAGTCTGTTGGAAGGATAAGAACCAATTGACAATACTACCATAACTTCTGCAGGCACCCAAACCAAAAGTTCCTCTTTGTAAAGTTGTTGTTGCGAATGGAGCTTCAGTAGCAGCGTAGAATTCACCAATAACTTCGATATTAAATCTTTTTCTAAACTCTTGCCAGATATCTGGTCTCAAACCATTACCATAGGCATAAGTGGCAGTATGCATTTTTTCATATTTGGATACTGGAGTATGTAGCAAATATCTACAAACTTCACCGACATATTGGATATGAGTAGCTTCAGACATATAGACTTGTTTCCAGAATGAGCTAGCAGAGAACTTGTTAGCTAATGATAGACACCCACCTTTTGATAACACTGCGCAAGCACCCAATAGAGCTGCAGTTGAATGGAAAAGTGGCATTGCAGTGAATACAACACTACTTGTATCCATATGCATGACATGCCCGAATAAGAGACAACCAATATTAGCCTTTCTCCAGGATAAGATTGCAGCTTTTGGCAAACCAGTAGTACCTGAGGTATAAATCAGCATAGCAGGTTTAAAATCTGTAAGGTCATCTGGAGACCTGATATTGTGTTCTTGTAAGAATTGAGGGTTCGTTGGGTTCAAAATTTGACTCATCAAATCCTGTTCATCCAAATAATTTAATTTGACATGGGACAAAGCGTTTTTAATCTCTTCTTCAGACTGTCTAATTGGTCCCATCGCATCTGGCTCGATAAAGATTTGGGTAATATCAGCTACTTTGATAGAGTTAACCAAAGGAGCCCCCTTAACATTATAATTCAAAAAAGCTGGGACAGCACCAATATTCCACAGAGCCAACCATAAGAACATGAATAGTGGCTTATTAGTACTATCAATACCAACAGTGGAACCTGGCTGAACTTTATAATGATAATGTAAGATATAAGACAGTCTTAATACGATATCGTAAGTGTCCTTATAAGTGAAAGTTTCGATTGTGAATTCACCTTTAGTAGTTGTTGAAGGACGAGCATATCTAATACATTTACAATTACCATTAATCTTGACCTGATTTTCAAAATTGTACCAACTTTGAAATCTCTTCTTCCTAACATTCAACGCATAAAGAAACACTTGTTTCAAAAAGAATGGAATAACATAAAAATCCTCCCTATATCTATATTCCTTATCCCATTCTTCCAACTTATCACCTAAAGACCATTTTAACAATCTAACAAAAGGTGTCAGTATCAAACTGATCAATTTTAAAATTATACTAATAACCCAGGAAAAAATGTTAACTAACATTTGTATATTTTGGACAAACCTAAAGAACAACAATAGAACAATACGAATCCAAAATAAATATACAATATCCAAATAGACCTGTATATATATAGATGCTTCTTATAGCAATTAACCAAACTTTTAAAAAGTACTTCTGACAGTAATATCTCCTTAGCAAAAAAAAAATAAGGTTCCCAATTATCTTATTTAAACCCAGCAATTATATATATAGATAGCTAAAAACTTGTAAAATCTAAACTTAAAACACCAATGTTCTAATCGTTGACCTTATCCCCATCACAAACCAAAGACTAAGGGACTTGAAATGAATTAAGTTTCGAAACTTTATATATATCATATAGTATTCAAATCGTTTAAATATCATTAAAATTTCAAAACTTTAAAAGAATTTTTCACCCTAATTAGGAAAATTCTTTAATTTCTTGTTCAAGGTGATTGAAAAATTTTAAACTTACGGATTTTAGCAACAAGAGCAGATAGCAGATAGCAATGGAAGGGTTGAATCAAGGAGTGTGTATTTATCGTTTCTGATTAGATAGTATCAGGTTGGTTCAAGTTCTGTTCAAATTGACGTTGGGGTTGAAGCTTTATTGTTAATGAATGTTTTGATAGGTACTCTAGTTTATTTAAATATGTGATATAATATTTTTTTAAAGAGAAAAAACATTGAGGTAAAAATTTATTTATTTGATAAGAATATGATAATTTGGAAGGAATCTTAGTACAGAATAAGTAGCTCATTTGTCTTTATTCTTGAAAGACTTTGAGGGCTTGTGTATTGAAAAAAAACATAACTGTGTTTTCATTTTTTTTTTTATCTTGCTTTCAAACAAAATAATAAACAATGAAAAATGGGTTTTGATCAGTTCAAAGATGAGGCACCAGTGATGATATCGACCAATTCGTTGGTAATAACTGCTTGTCTGGTTCTGTTGTATAAGATAGAGTATCTGTTGATCATATCACCTGCGTTCTTGGAGGCGTTTTCCATGGCGTTTCTTCTGGCACTGATTTCAGCAGAATAACCTTGGGCCATTGCGCTCATGATCTTGGATGCCAAGTTGTATTCGAACATGTCGGCAGAGACGTTAGCATCGGTATCGATTTCGAATTTGTTGAAAGATGGAGATTTTTCAGTGGTTTCGACGTTGAAGACTGGTTCGTTGGTTGGCTCGAAGGATAGAGAACTGATTGGGTTGTTGTAGTAGATGGAGATCTTTGGGTAAGTGTTCAATTTCATTTCATTGATCAATTTATCAGAGATGAATGATGACTCTTGGAAAGTTGGGGCTTCTTTACCGACTCCGTTGATAGCCAATTTGATACTGTTGGCGTGTGTTCTTAACAATTGGTTTTTAACTTTGTCACCAACGGTAACAACATCAGCGTTTGGGGCTTCGGCCAAATGTCTTCTAACAGCCTTGGCTAATTGAGAATGGATGGAACCACATAAACCTTTATCAGAAGTGATGGCGATAATCAATTCCTTTGGGTTTGCAGCATCTTCTTCCAAGACCTTAGTTTCAGCATTCTTGTAGAATTGGTTGTCAGCATCTTCGAACTTCTTGGCAGTGACCTTGGTCTTATCAGCTTTACCTAATCTGGTAGAGGCGACGATTTTCATAGTCTTGGTAATCTTTTCAATATTTTTAATAGACTTTAAACGAGTTTCGACTTCCTTCAAAGTAGCATAGTTTCTTGTAGAATTAGCGAAAACAGAACGAGCCATAACATTGTTAGCAACTTGAACACTGCTGCGAGCAGCACATGCAGGAACTCTTGAAAACATTTTCTTTACTTATATGTTGTGTGTTTTTTTTATCTTGTTTTCTATAAAAAAATAAAACTTCTTCTAATGAATATTCAACCTTTCCAACAATTAAATTAAACAAACACTAGATAATTCTTTTTCTTGCACTACCTGAAAGATTAATTCAATTCGATATCTTGTTGTACTGAAAAAGCTATAATTTCTTGGTCAAAACCTGGATATAAATACCACAACTATTGATTAGTCTCTTGAAATTTTAAAGTAGTATCTCAGATTATAAACTGGAATCAATTTCAATTCAATGGGTAATCAAATAAAGATAATAGGTAGAGAGAGTGAATGAATCTGATATGATGTTTTTTCTTCAATTGAAGTCTACAGGGGGGGGCAGATAATATCAGAGTATAGTGAGTGGACCAAACAAAAAAGAAGAGAGACAAAGAAAGCCAAAACTAGTTGTGCAATCTCGAAACAAACTGTAATGAAAGAATAATCAAAAGGCCTCTCTCTGTTGTAGGTCAGTTTGCAATTGGAAACTTAATCGAACTCAATTCGATTGGTAAGATTAAAGGTTATAGTAAAAGCCTTAAAGGTAGGAAGAGAGCAAGCAAACTTCTCAAAATTGGTGAGATCAGTTCTGATTGGCTGGGAGGAATTTTTTTTTTACCAGTGTTCTGTGATCATTGTGGACGGGCCGAAGAGGGTAACCTTGGTTGTGAAGTGACGTCATAGTTGGTTAAAAATAGAGACAGCAACGAAGATATGAGATAAGATGAGATGGGATGAGGATCAATTTGATGGATTAACGTACGATAGAACTAGAAATAAAGCATAAATTGTTACTATCGTGGCCTTTTATAGTTCTCTTTTCCCTAGAATCTGTCTTCTATTTGGATGAAGACTCGGCAACAGTGAACATTTTTTGGATAGACCTGCTTTATAAGTGACAATTCTTGAATCTACGTTGTATAAGCTTCTATTTGTCTTGTCTATGAGTTCTTTCAATGACTTGTGGACCTGTGTGTAGTCTTCATGTTGATCTTCTGAGTGCATGGTTTTATTCTGTTCTTCTGTTTCATCGGGAATGCTTGAAGAAGGGGAGGAGTAGAAAGGAGATGATGAGCATGCCCGTTCTTGACCAGGTTCAGGGTTTGGTGGACTCTCTGTATAATCTGATAGTTCAATGCATTCTTGCGGCTCAAGTGATTCTTCTTTACTTCCCTCTTCTGAAATCGGGAAATAACTTTCCCCAGATATCGCATTCTCATCATGGTCTCCCTCTTGTTCTTCTTCAACTAGAGTATAACTGACACTTGGTTCTTCCAATTCTAGTTTCGTCATTTGCACCTCCACTGAACCTATACTTATAACACCACTTGTCGTTGTAGCTCTTTTGTTTAAACGTTGCAATCCAAAACGTCCACCGGCATTACCTTCATCATCACCATTACCATTACCAACAATACCAACCATAGTTTTACTTCTACGCATCTTGAAACCTATCCTTACTCTTGTTCAGACCCTTTCCCTTAAAGGCAAGAGAGAGATTGCAGTTCTTAAAGTTGTTGATTCCTCTGTCTCTTATATACTCCTGGTGATTTGCCAGAAATGAAGAAAAGCGATCGGCGGCTAATTGTTTTTTTTTAATTGTTCGGCCAAAGTATAAAAAGGGACTGGGTTTGAAAGAAACACAACTGTGACTTCTTCTTTTTAAAGGTGTATGTGAGTGTATTGGTATATAGCCGCTGAACTAACTAGTTATAAGTGGATGTTGCTTTTATTTGGTATGAAGAGCAAGGGGAATGGGGTATAATGGGCCCTTTGAATGTTGAATTTCTGTGAGTAGTTACTGGTATCCTCTTCTTCGTTATGGTCCTGGCTTTTAAAAAAACATAATGAGGCAAAAGAGGCAATAGAAAACTGTTCCTCGTCGATTTGGCAATTATAATAAGGATATGTGGTCCTTTATTGTCTCTGGCTGATGAAACCACTGTCTTTTTAGGTTCAAGTATGTCATAAACCACCTCTCTTTAATACTTCCTGATGGAATATTTATCTGGTCACGTGATCTATTGTAATTCACGTGACAGGTTATTCGATGAGTTGAATTATTCCGAAATTATATTCAAAGTGGAAGAGAAGAGAAGAGAACAATGCTAACGACAATGTGCATATATAGCTCATCCTTTAATACAAAGAGTTGAGTATATACAATAAAGGCGTATGAAATTTGATTCTACAATTTAATAAATGGTTATACTTCTTACAAAGTAGTAATGGTATACAACTGTTTTCAGGAAACTTACCAGTTAATTGATGAGTGATGCAAAACAGCATTAATAGCAAACCTGATATAGAATTAACATCGTCGGTAATACTTGAAAGTGCAACTGGGAATGGTAAAGGCAATAGTAATAGTAATGACAAGCTTAAGGGTAATATAAAATTACAAGTTTGGCCTCAGGTTAGATTTTGGTTTCAATATTTAACTTTGTCAATGTTAGGAGTATTCACAAGAGAAGCTATTACGTCTTTGTCCAATTATGAAAATTCTTATGTTCAAGCAGGAAGTGTATTATGGTCAAATTTCACAGCATGTTTAATTATGGGTCTATTGCAAGAGATGAATTCGGCAAATTGGTTTGTGAACCACCCTGAATTATTTACTTCACTGACTACAGGATATTGTGGTTCTTTATCGTCATACTCAACAATGATGCTCGAAACATTTGAACATTCTGCAAGTTTAACACGTCCAAATATTACCCACCACACTAAATTACCAAATAGAGCATATGGGATTATGGAATTTCTTTCTGTTATTATAGTACAGATGTTTGTCTCTATGGACTCGCTACTCTTTGGCAGGTATTTATCAAGAGAAGTGATTATATGTCATTTTAATGGTAAAAAAGATGACGACGATGAGATAGAAACTAACAGTTCAATTGAACCCTCATCATTTATTTCTAGAACGATAACCTACCTCAATTACGTTACATGGATCATGGCTATCCCACTAATTGCTTTAATTGTAACTCTAGCGGGTGTTTATGGTAACTACTCAAGAGGGAAATGGACATTACCTACCCTATTTGGTATTTTCGGATCATTTGGCAGATATTACATTTCAAAATTACTTAATCCTAGACTAGCTAATTTTCCAATAGGTACTTTTACAGTCAATCAATTTGCAGTCATCTTCATCACAGTATTGGAACTTGTTCAAAGAGGAAAGAAACATAGCAATGGCAATATCCCAATTATCAATACCGTGAATGCATGTCATGTGACTGCAGCTTTAAGCACTGGGTTTTGCGGTGGTTTAAGTACCGTCAGCACATTTATAAATGAAGGTTACAAGATGAAATTTATTCACCTGTTAAGATATTTTGTAAGTTCGATTAGTGTTTCTTACGCTATATGTGTCATTATTTTAGGTTCATACTCATGGAGCGTAGGTTTAACAGTTCCAGTATGTTAATCATAATTCATATAAAATAAATTTAAGAACCATTTGTTACCATTAATATTCAAAGTGTAGTTTGCATATTTTTATAGATTTTATTCCATATTAGAATAGCCGTTTTCATTACATTAATAATTAATAATAATTTACTCTTTTGTAGTTGATGAGTATTCTTACAATGCTGATTTGTTTATTAAACAAAATGCCTTTTATAATTAAAGGCTTATTTACCTCATTTTTGAGTATTTATGTGAAATGTCTATTTAATTATTATTTATTATTCTTCTGGTGGTAATTGATTGTTCTTTGAAAGAAATTGTGGAAGAAGCCCACTTACTCTCCATCTCCATCTAATCTTCTTTCTAGCTTCGATGAACCACATCATGGTTGATGAATCTAGTACATTCTTTTCTTTACTGATGACTTTATTATCGCTAGTCTCTAATATGACTTGAAGACTTTTAATTAATTCATCTGAGAATTTGTCATCATGTAGGATTTCTAATCTAGTGGAATTTATATTCCTGTTGTTAATTAATCTACCTTCATTTTCATAACTGATAAAGCTATTCATGTCGCTTGCCATGCTAAAATTGGAACTTTCAAATGACGTCTCAAATTCATATTCTTCAAATGCTTTGATTGCAGCTTCATATTTGGAAGCACAAGCTCCACATACGATTTCTTTGAACTTGTTGTTATCCGGCAACAATGAACTGATTTCATATAAAGGTTCTTCACAAACGACACATCTTATCAATAAATTTTCTTCACTTATTCCAGATAAATATCTATCTTTATCAGATGGGGTATGTGGTTTAATAATATCGCCTAGAATGCAGTTTAAATATGGGCTATTGGATTCTTTATTAGCTTGATTCCCAATATGTAACCTACTATCAGCTTCTTCAAAGTCAACTGTTGAATATTCAAATGAAGTTTCTATCGTATGGGTTGCAAGCGATAGTTTTGGTTTTGCTAAATGTGAAATTCCACTGTTCTTCAATTTACGTAATTTTAAAGGAACATGACCATCATTCCTTTTATTAATCTTGGTCTTGAGATCAGATAATGAAATCTTTCTTTTATTAGAATGGTAAATTGCACTGTCATCTTGAGGAATATAATCTTCAACAAGTACAATCGGATGTCTTTGTTCCTTCATAGAATTATGCGTAATTATACTTTTATCGAAATCCATGTTAATATCATGGATCATGCCATTAGTTAGGTTTCCATCAATCTTATCTTCATCGGTTTCTCTTGTACGCTTATTTTCTGTCCTAATAGATCCTAGTTCAAATAAAATGCTGTCACTCGCAGGATGTGGTATAGGTAGACTAGTGAGCTTACTCTCATCAATTAAGTCCAGCTTAGAAGTTGAGTTGTTTAGTCTAGATGAAACTTTTGGCCTGGCGCCCATGATTAATGAACGTCTTTTCCTTCCTTGAGGAAATTTCTGTTGAACAGTTTCAGCTTTTCTTTTCGAAGGAGTACTGTTACTTTGGAATTGAAATTCTTTACGTTCAAATTGCCATTTAACAGGAGTATTCTCATCGTTTTTTGATATTGGTGAATTTACGGTTTTCATACATGAAAACTTCAATAAACTATCATTTAAATTAACCTGACTACCAGTAGTAGACGGTGATGCAGATAAAAAAGAAATCGAGTTAGTATCTAATTGGTCCAAGACCCTGGAACGAGAGGATTCATCCATTGATTACCAAGTATCTGTCCCTATATATAGAAATATATTTTCTTAATTAATAGCAATTATGTAGTATAATACCTCGACTTGTCTTATCCTCAATATATATATTTCAATGAACAGTAAGACCAAAATAAAAATCCAATAACAAGAACTTTTAAGTATCGAATACTTCAATAACATATACAATTCCTCATCATTAAATATAAAATCAACCTATCCAAAACCAGATCTATAATTAACTTAATAGCACCTTGTACCTGTTACTTTACACTTGTCGTTTCGAATTTAGGTTTCTTGATGTCATTACCATATATAGATAAAATCTTGATCTGGTGTTTACTAATTTCCTATTATGGGTAAATGTATATCACGTGCCTATATTTTTTACTATATTAGGTAACGTGATTTCTTAATCTGGTGATGTATTTATTAACATACCTCTCCAAGTATGGTTGTAAATTGATTAACAAGAGCAGTCGTTTGTATTTGAGGATATAAAGCAACCACTGTTACAAATTGAAACTATAATTGATTAAATATTGGTATTATATTGAATGTTGCAAAGAAATAGATACTGAAAGTTTACTATAATTGATATTACTTATTGTAGGAAAGGGAGGAATTGAATCATGTTGTATTATCTTATAGATTGCGAACAGTCTTTTGAACCATTAGAATGGTTTCTGTAATTCTTGAAAGTTGCAATGGTACAAATCCTAAATCTTGTAACAGTTTATTAGTTTCGTCATTTGATGCGAGGTTTTCATGTGCTTGCTTGATTTTATTTGAATACGATTTATATAAATCATCAGCTGATCCTCTTAAATCTTGTAACTGTTTTTTTATATTAGATTTAGTGACTGGGTCCTTGATTCGTTTAATGTTGTCTAGTGTCTTCAAAGTGCCTACTTTCATCAAATAACCATGAGAAAGATTCCACATTGTCCTGTTTGATAATGGAATTGTTTCTGCAGATAATAATTTTGTTAAATTTTCACCATTATTCTTGTATAGATCAAATATGATATTGAATGACCAGATTTCATCTTCTGTTAAATTCATCTCTAGAATTTTGGACATGTCGTTGTTAAAAGTACTCAAAATAAGCTCATCGATTTTACCATTTGTTGAATTTGTCGATACAGCATCGATCATTAATTCTTTGATGATATTAATCATAATCGCTGTTTCAGAAACTTGCATACTCCGCATAATGTTTGGAAGCTCTTTTTTATTGATATTGCAATTAAAACTACTCCAATCTCTGTTGTCAGAGAAGGTAATATTACCTGTAATTTCGATATTCCTCCATGATTCTTGCATTTTTTTAATCAATGGGCCACGTTTATCATTAGAAATTCCTGCTAATTGTAACATTTCTATTTCTTTTAACCATTTCATTGAAGATCTTTCCAGTTTATCTCTAAATTCTATCATACCTAAGATTTTACTGTAAGCTTTCCTCTCAAATGCAATTCTTATAAATTGTGGTAAACGATTTAATGAACCTTCATATAAATTTCTGATAGATTCTCTAAAATTGATGAAGTAATCATGTTGTTTCTGAGGGAATAGCGTCGACATTCTGCTGTATATTAGATGATCAATGATATCATTTTGAACATTTTTAATTTTTAAATCCAAATAATTACTATATGCTATTGGAATGCAACCTAAATGCATATAACTTACAATAATCCATAATTTTGTATCAAAGTTATGCTCATCTTTTACTTGATAATTCTCAAGCAAAGTTAAACTTAACAAAATATCTTCTAGGCTAGGGTCTTCTTTTAGAAGTAGCTTTTGCACTAAATCCAAAATAAAGACACTATTTGAGGAGTAATCAGTTATAGCCTTTGAATTTAATGATTCCTTGTGTTTCATATATAGTTCTGATGAAGTAGAGTCATTGATATTTAACTTAAATGTATTAGCATCATGAATAACATCTTCAGATGAAAATAAATTGAAGGTTGACTTGATCGTTGCTTCATCTAAATGATTTTTATAATTGTTAATGTCAATTGAAGAGCATGCTTTGTTGTGAAATTTCTCCAAATAGAATTTCAATGAATCATCGGTGATTTTTGAGTCATAAATTAAATCACCTTCTAAGAAAGATAGTCTATAATTTCTTGTATCTCCTACTAGGGATAAAATTAATTGTCCCAATTCTTGTTTAGATTTCCCAAGAGCTTTCCCTGATCTTAAAAAGTGTTTAATCACATCATAATCATCAATGCTTTTTAAAATAATTTGACAGCTGTTAAATAACAATTGGTTATCTTCAATGATTGAAGCATTATGAACAATAAAGTTTTTTAGTGTTAAGTTAACTGATTTCTCTAAAGTTGGGAATATCTCTTGGACAATCTCCGATGCCTTGGCTCTGTCATTTGGGAACAATTGTTCACAAATTGTACAAAATACAATTAATTCCTCATGTGAATTAAATGGTTTTAAATTCGATATTGTCTTGTAGGCTAAAGTTGGTAAGATACGTTTCTCTTGCTCAGTAATTCTGTGTGGTTGGAATTTGAATAAAGCTGCGATTGAGATACCATACCAAAAATTGAAATCTCTATTTTGCAAATAAGAAGAGTATTCGCTATTTTCGTTTGAATATTTTACCATTTGTAAACTTGCCTTAGCCATATGCATAAAATTTGAATCATTTAGCGATTTATCGAACCAAGCTGATGCCAATTCAAAAGTTGGATACTTGAAGATGGCCCTTTCGTAGACATTCAATGATTCAGGATATCTTTCTAGTTCAATGAAAAATGTATGCAAAAGATCTAAAGCCTTAAGATCACTAGTTATGAGTTTACCATTAATTCCAAATTTTTCACCTAATAATTTCTCATAATCAAATTTTGTAGGACTTTGTTTGTACTTGATATATGTTTCTAACACTTCGAAATAAGAAGATTTTGGGTACTGTCTCCTCAATTGACCTATCCTTTCATTGCATAACCTGAAGTTAGACTTCTTAATCAATTCAAAAATCTCAGCTTCGATCTTGTCAGACATTATGCTCTTCTTGTAAAGGATATGGATCGAATGTAAAACTATCAAAAAGAGTGTACAGAAATGAATCCACCTTTAAAGGAATACCAGAGTGCCAACGATAATATAGACAGTGTCTTGGTAGGAATCAATTGGTTCTAATCAAGTTGTGATAGCACTTTTGTATCTTATTTTTAAATGTAGAAGTATCAATTGAGTTTAATGAAATTTTTCAAAATTTATCAATGGTCTCTTCTCTGCTTATTTGGAAGTTAAAAAAAAAGCATGAGCATGAACCAGAACAGATTCTAGTAGTTGTCATTAATTGGAAGAACGATATGGACTCAATCTGGATTTTTGCAGGCATGGTATGTTCAATCTTGAATATTCCAGAAGAATTGGGTCCAGATAGGATCAAATAATCCATTTCCGTCTCTACTTCCCTTCCTCTAGATACACATATATTTAAAGATGCAAGATTAATTTATACAGAGGCTAATAACTCCTTACCAAAGGTACACAGTTACACATTCCTCCTCTCCCCCAATTCAATGAAATCATATCTTTTTAAACTAAAACAACTATATACATACACAGAGTGCAACGTTTTCGATATGCACCATAATAATTGTCTTGTAACAGAAGTGTGAGGATGGAAATGAATATATATATTATAACTTTTCTTGTAATATTAAAATAGGAATCAAGACAATGTGAGTCTTCCACCTCTTATTATTCAATAGAACAGAACAGAACAAAACAAAACAATGGAAACTAATGGAAACGAATCCTGGGTCAGTTCCCTAGTGTTTGGCATCTTCAGAAGCATGTTTAGCCAAATATTCTTGGATAAACTTCTCCTCATCCTTAGAGCTACTGTTAAACTCAACCTTTTTAGGCTCAGAAGCCTTGAATGGGTTTGGAATAGCAACTAAAGCTAAAGCACTCAAAGTACCAATAGCCAAATAGTGCGATGGAACATTTTTACCCAAAATCTTATAAGCAGAACCCATCTCAAAACCTAATATATAATAAAAACCTAGTAAAATAGCAATTTGCTCACCTCTAGAGTCTCTTAGAACCTTGACAGATCAGTTAAAGTATCTTAAAAACTGCCATAAAGTTCATCAAATGTTCAAAGGTTCATTAAAAATGGTGAAACTTTGTCAAATTTAAAGGATTTTGGTGAAGATTTCAGCTGGAAAAAAAGATCATGAGATTTAAATCAGATGGGTTTGACCAATCAGAAGAGAGATAGGGTTATATTTGTAGTAAAAAGCTTATAAGACACTGAGTATTGTTACTGATATTGTTGTTTAGTTGTTTGTTGGTTTTAGGTGATTTTTAAGAGCTTTTTGGTAATATTTAGTTGCTTTTACGTTTGTAAGGGGGATTTTGCACTAAGAGAACCTTACTAGAAAAATTAAATTAAGGTTGAAAAGTAAGAGGTTATTTTAGGATTTGGATAAGGTAATTGTGGTTAAATTATGAAGGGATTTTTTATTTTGGGTTGTCTTCTGTTGTTACAGACAGTCGCATTTACAATTTTTGATGATCGTTGGGATGATATTTGGTCACGAGTGACTAGTTTCCCTAGAAATAGACATCAGTCTATTGACAGAAAGGTTGGAACTGATGATTTCGAGCATATAGAATCTGTCTATGATGAGGATTATAAGCTAAGGATTAGAGCGGTTGATCCTTTGAAGTTGAATATAGATACAGTCAAACAGTGGTCTGGTTATTTGGATTACAAGAAATCTAAACTTTTTTTTTATTGGTATTTTGAAAGTAGGAACGATCCTGTGAACGACCCTGTTATCCTATGGTTGAATGGTGGGCCTGGCTGTTCCTCTTTTACTGGATTGTTGTTTGAATTGGGTCCTTCTTCTCTAGGTCCGGATCTAAAACCAATTCATAACCCTTATTCATGGAACAATAATGCTTCAGTAATATTTTTGGAACAGCCATTGGGGGTAGGTTTCTCATATGGTGATTCCAAAGTGTCATCTACACATGCCGCCGGTAAAGATGTTTACATATTCTTAGAATTGTTCTTCAATAAATTCCCAGAACTAAGGAAAAATGGTTTCCATATCGCAGGTGAATCGTATGCTGGTCATTATATCCCACAGATTGCCCATGAAATTGTATTCAAGAATCCAAAGAGAACATTTAATCTCTCTTCAATATTAATAGGTAATGGTATAACAGATTCATTGGTTCAAACTCCGCAATATGCCCCAATGGCTTGTGGTAAAGGTGGTTATCCACAAGTTTTATCTGACGAAGAATGTATTAAGATGGAATCGCATATAAAGCGTTGTACTTTCTTGATAAATTCGTGTTATAGGACTCAATCTAGTTTTCCCTGTGTTTCAGCAGCTTCTTATTGTGATTCCGTCGTTTTAAATCCATATTCAAAGACAGGCTTAAATGTCTACGATATTAGAGGGCCTTGTGAAGATAATAGCAACGATGGTCTGTGTTACAATGGTCTTAGATATGTGGAACAATTTATGAATAAAAAATGGGTCCAACGTTTATTAGGTTCTGATGTTAGCGAATACAAAGGTTGTAATGATCAAGTATTTCTGAGATTTTTCCTGACTGGTGATGGGGCAAAACCATTCCAACAGTTTGTTGCTGAGTTAGTAAATGCAGGTATTCCAACGTTAGCCTACGCTGGCGATAAAGATTATATATGTAATTGGCTAGGCAATAAAGCTTGGACAGATGCCTTAGAATGGGCTGGTAAAGAGCGTTATGATTATCTTCCATTGAAACCTTGGTTAAGTACTAGTTCTAATAAGGAATTTGGTCAAGTGAAAAGTTATGGTCCATTGACATTCTTAAGAGTGTACGATGCTGGTCATATGGTCCCATATGACCAACCAGAGGCAGCTTTAGAGTTGGTCAATTCTTGGATTCATGGAAATCAATCCTTTGGCTACAAAGGATAGATCTATTTTTTTCTAACTCCGTATTTTTTTTACATATGTGGATTGATATTTCCTATTCTCTTAATCTAATGATTGGATCGCATTTTATTTAAAGGTTACATATGACTAAATATTATTAAATCTAGTAAAATATAAGTAATATATTTTTGAAAATCTTCTATTAAAGTCTATATAAGTTTTTTATATTTGTGTTTTTATATTCTACTGTTATCATATGCCATTTTATAAAGAATTTTTGTCGTCAAGAATTTTCTCTTGAATGTTAAGTTGGCAACATCCTTCAACGACCCATTTGTTACACTATTATCAGTTTTCTTTGAAATTATATTGACAAGAAGAGAAAGACCATTTTTGTGCAAAAACTCTAATGATTCAGTGTTGTACTTGGATAAAGAATTGTATTCACGATGTTGTACAACTAATTCAACAATAGAAAATGCAAGTTCAGCACCCAATGATGTATGTTCTAATGTGGACTGTCTTCTTATCTCTGTGATAGTAATGTCATAAAATCTGAAAACACAAATAGGTTTCATTAACAACAATTGACGCATAATTAATAAGAACCTGAATTTACTAGGTTCGTCAAACACAGTGCTGCTATACATAACTGCACTTTGGTACAATGAAACTCTAGAACATTCTGAATCTGAATATAACCAGTTCAATAAAACCTCTGGTATCTTGTTATCCTCATCAAATGAAAACATAAGTCCTTCAAATTCAATAGCGTTTAGTATTTCAATAAAACCTTTTGGAGGTAGGATCAGGAATAGTGCCAACAAATACGACAAATAATCTGTTGATTCTGGATTCAAAGTATGTTCATAGTAAGTATTCCTAAACAATTGCTCGATACAATAAAGAGATGTAGTTTTTATAGATGAGATGGATAACCCCTTGCATAAGAAAGATATAACAGTATGGGTAAAGTTTTTCTCAGTCCAATGTGTATCATATAATTTCTCTAATTCGGATATCATAGGTTCTGAAAAAGAACGAACTTCAAAAAGTGATGTAACCACTAACCTATTATTAGATTCACTTTCAAATTTAGTCATGTATATTCTCTTTAATACGTTAATTAAAAACAATAAAGCTCCCTCGAAGATAGTTAAATGTTCGGAAGTTAAGAAAGTAGTTGACAACCAGAATAATTCCTTCATTATTGGCAATGATGGATCTAGACCTTCAACAATCTTACTGTAACTAAAAATGTGTGAGATTACCATGAAAATTTGCTCATCTGATACAATAGGGTCGGCTACGATATCGATTGTTTGTCTTAAGAGATGGCGACAAATAGCTTCAGTTGTCGTGTACTTATCGATGATACCTAATATCATTACAGCTCTGGCAGATAAAAATGAATTGGTCTTGAAGATGTAGTCCATTATATATTTTCTGAAATTGGCCTTCCAATATTCAGTGCCTGATGAATCAGCATTATCAATTACCAGCATTATATTATCAATGAAGTATTCAAGTGTGCAAAAATTGCTTGAAAAACTAATAGCACTCAGTTTTTGCAAAACTCTCCCTCTATCTTGACTAAAACCATAAATAAATTTAAGTTTCTGTAATGAAAAAATACTACAAATTTGTTCCAAATTTTTCTTTTTAGTATCAGCTAATAAATGATTCACTGTCAAAGAATGGCACACGTTCATTAAAAGCTTGTGAACTTCGGTTCTTACTTTCATTGGACCGATATCAATCAGCAACGCTGCTATAAATAATACTTCAGGAAGGAATTTCTGAGCTATCAAAGTATTGTGGAAGAATAAACGGACACTAATATTCAACAAAATTAACAATTCTGACCAACTATCGACTGCTCCTTCATAATCCAAAGATCTGGAGAATGAATTTATTTCATTCATTAATCTAGAAATTATTGTGGCAGCAGTATCTACAATCGGTAAAACATTTATTAATGGTAAAACGCTCTCCCAATCCTTGTTTTCATATTGTCTTTCTAGTGCATGTTCAATAACCTCATTAACAATGAATTTTGTAAACGATGTCTCCACTGTTAAAACAACCCATATATTCTGAATATAGGTAGCTGAGTAGTGTTCATCTCTAACAGTTAATCTAATTAATGTCCTTACTATGCAACAGAAAGAGTTTATTCCTTCTTCTTCATCAGATAAAAACACAAAGTTATATAAACCTGGAATCCACTGGGATAAACATGCGAGGATATCGGGTACTAGCTCTTCTTGGAAAGTTAAATTTGTTAAAGCATCCAGAATTAGTTTACAAATAGGACCTGTTAATTCCGGTGAACATTTGGCAATTGATCTAAATATTTGCTGAATAAATGGGACTGACTCATCAGGAACAAATATTTCTGGAGCACTGTGCAAATAGAGGCCAAAATTCAATTTGTATGAACCTTGTGTAGCAACTAACAGATTGTAAGATTCACGTTTTACTATGTCATCATTGCTTAACAAACCTAATAATACCATTAATAAAATATGTGAAATTGCTGTTAATCTTTGTTTTGTATCTAACTTGGTACTATCCTCATCATTTTCTGCAAGCGAAATATCTTCATTTTCTAAAGAATAATCGAATTCTAACCTTTGGATAGATTGACGTAAAATTTTGATAATTTCTAAAAACTTACTACTTTTTAGAATCACTTCTTCATTTGAGAGATTTATTATAAATTCTGAATCCGATGCAATTGAGACGTCAATTGATAAAATATCAGAAATACGATAGATGCTGTTATATTTTATTCCATTGTAGCCAGTCTTTCCAATAAACTTAATTTTATCTGGTATCTCATTTAATATCTGTAAGTAATGAGTACCAATTTTCATTGTTGCAGGTACAAATTTAGCAGTTCTTTCATTATAAAGTTCTAAGTCTTTTAATGATATCCTTGTATCACTAACAAGTTCGATTGCTTCATTTGAAAGATTTAGTGACTTGATAATATCTCTATGTTCACTACTGTTAACAAATAAGCGTGTCTTCACAGAATTTATGTTACTATCAATCTGCTTTAGAATCTTTATCCAACGGTTGACAAAGTTACGAGAAGGATTTAAGTAATAGAATTTAATACAATTTTCCTTAATTTTTGCTGGTAACAAACTTGAAAATGTGGCCACCAATTTCAAAATACCTTCTTCCTGTTCTTTGTCATACTCTGTACAGTCTAGAATAAAGTAATGCTTTGTTGTCCAAATTCTGGAATAAACTTGTATTACACCAAATATTATATCATCAAAATTAGAGTCAAACGTGACTATTTTCCTTAACATCATAGACAACGTTGGGAAACCATCAGAAGAAATTGATACATGAAGAAATGGGAAATCTCCTATTGAACAGCCACTAGCATGTTTTGAAATATGTTTCGACATAAACTCATATAATCGTGGATATAAATCCATGTTTTCTTTAATAAATTCAGGAATCTCATGTCTCAACTCAATTTTAGGTTGGCCCATATTCTTCAAAATGTTGTCAAAAAACGTAATAACATCAGTAATATATTCTCTATCCTTTTGTATACCATATTCCCCCAATAATTGTTTTCTGATCTCAAGTTCGTTAAAATATAAATATCTGTGGAATAATGATATATCGCCTGGAGTTTCATCAAATTTCTCTTTACATTCTTTTACGAGTGGACGGTCTAACTTACTAATTTCAATCAAAAATGCAAATATTCTAATGCTGCAATTTTTCAAAAATTCTGTTTCCCTCTCTAATAACTGCCATTTTATCCTGTTATCAATACCATTTGCTAAACTCTGAATTACCTTCGCCAAGGCTATAAGTGATTTCCTAAACTTCAGTTCGACGATTGGAATGATGTTTTCTGATTCTGGGCTAACAACAGCAGGGCATAAGAACCTTAAAAAGAAGAATGAGCCTACTGCAATTATCGCATGCTCGGGAAACTTCTCTAATGTAGTAGTATGGATATTCTGACATATTGAGAAAAAATCTGGTGGGAAATAAGTGATAGACTTTTCAATTGAAGTAATAACTTTATCCATATATTTCTTAAATAAACGAATGTTTCTTTCTATTTCCACTTCATTATCTCCTATCCTTTCAATATCAAAATGCTCATCGAGTTCAATCAATTCCATGAAAACTGTTGATAAAGTCTTAACAAGATATTCATGTCCTACTTTTCTAGTGTAAATAGACAAAGCACTTGTAACACAATTGTTTCTTCTCAAAATATTAGTAGGACGGGAGGTCTTACGAATGTCATCCCTCAACATTTCGTTGACCATTGTTGTAACACCACTACTATTTTCAAACAATGTCATAAAACCAGATGCAAATTCGTCAGCTTCATATGCAGGACAAGCTCTGCCAATTTTCGAAATCAGCGCTGGATTAGCCTTGCAAAAATTAATTACACTTTCTGATGTCTCTATTTTTGTACATTCATCCTCCTTAACTTTGAATGGTACATTTTTGACAATATTGGTGAAAACTTCTAAGAAAGCTATTCTTATCTCTTTGTTTGGAGAATAACCAAGTGGAAGGGAATATTTGAAACTTGCATCCTGGTTTATCTTCGATAAATTGGTTAAGGATATAATCAAATATTCATTCAAAGATTTCAACCTTGGTCTTAGGAATGGTGGATACTTCTCCAAGTATGAAAATGTTTCCAGTCCCTTTAAAAGTATACTGAAATATTTCCCAAACTCAACTGTCTTGGCCTTTTTAACTTCTTCCTCGGATAATGATGGTGGAACTTCCAATGGTACACAATAAGTTAAGTACTTTAAAGCTTTTGAAGTTTCTAAGCATGTCTCTAGAGAAAGCATGTCAATGTCCCTTTTTAAAAGATTCATCTCTCTTAGTGGTTTAATCAAATTGTCAAGGTCACATTCTTGGTTTAATGAATGGTTAAACCACTGAGTAACTAATTTTAACCATCGATTCTTCAAGTTATAATGGCCCTCGATTGCTAGCTTCCTTTCATTTGTTTGTACTGCTTGGAATAATCTTGACATATAAATTACAGATTTAAAGTAATTTAGAGATGACTTTGGAATGTTGCTAATTACTGAAGTTAGGAGATCGACAATAAAAATTAAATCAGTTGAAAACAAAACCATAGTACTATGTACATTATCATTTCTTTCCAAAACAACACGAATAATTAAAATACTTTGTTCCAAAAGAATGAAATAATGTTCGTTTTCTTCAAGTGATAAGTCCAGGGAAACAATTTCACCTAATCTTTTTCTAAGGTTTCTGAACAATAGGTAGAATACTAGTGGGTGCAATTCATTGCTTAATATATCTCTTGAGTTCTCACGTGTTAGTAGATCAGGATCATTAATCCACTGACATTGTTTAGCAACAAAAAAGTCTAATTTTCTAATTAGGTTTTCACGATGCAACACTACGTATTCATATTTATCTGCATTGTGAGTAGTTAGTGTGACACCACTGGTAACGGCAATGATCCCAGCTATATTTCTGAAATCAGTGAATTCTTCTTGTGATAGGCACTTCCTCTTGTTACTCAAGTGGAGCCAACGTTCAAACATCAATGCAAGAGAATCGAATATCAATGGATCTGGTGAAGTTACGTATTTGTGTATATTGGTTATAATTCTTCTCTGTGCTGCTAGTGCACCTGATCCAATTTTGCTTTCTACCGAGAAAGCTTTAATGAATTCTAAATTTTCTACACCTGAGATAAATTTATCACCTAAGATATTGCCGTAGCATGACATGTAATCTTCAACTCTTGCATATTCATCCACTAAAAGTTTTTGAACACTAGGCTTGCTACAGTAAAGTGAAACATACAACGCACGTCCAGAAACTTGAGTCAATGTTGAGGATAGGGTACCCTCTGCATCTCTTAAAACATTAATAAAGCCATTCTTTTGTGCAATTTCAATTAACTTCCTCCTTGCGCCAACAAATTTCAGAATACATGAAAGCAACTTTTCTCTTTTCAAATGAGATAGGTTCATGTCAAGAAGAGTCATATTGAATAGACCCATCATAAAGATACAAATAAGGTATCCACCTTTAACAGAATCTTCTGAAGTTTCATCAGTGAATGTTAATGAAAATTTGACAAGAATATTCAAAAATGATTCACTTGTGCGTGAAACAAATTCATCTGAATCCAGAATACCGACTAATGTCGATTTACTGATACTTTCAAAACGAAGTTTCAACCATTCTAAATCAACTGGTACCGTCCTGTCATGGTAGAAATAAATGGTAGTTCTAGAATAGATTTTAAAAAGTCTCACTAAAATCTTTCTCACTTCATTGTAATCAGTAGTATTAGAGGACGGAGATGTTTCTGGAGTTAGTGAATCTCCTGTTGTCGTTTTCAGTTTAGACTCTTCGGGTATTTTTTTGCCTACAAGTAATTTTGAAGGTGACTTACTCATCTTTACGTTAGAAATCGAAATCGATTTAGACATTTTAACGTTTGAAAAGGAAGATGATTTGCCCATCTTTACACTTGATGTCAAAGGTGATTTTGTTCCCTTCGAACTGGAAGACGCGTGAGTTTTGGTTAATTTCGTGTTAGAAAAGCCTAAGGAACTGTTTGATGTCGTAAAGGACATTGAATCCATCCTAGTTAGCGATAGCGGAGTTGTTACACTATCCTCTGTAGAATTATTCGATTCCAGTTTTTGAAGTCTAATATCTTGATTCGATTGGTCTAGAGTTATATTAGAATCAGCAAGTTGCGTATCACTTAACGATGCAGCTAAACTGGATATATCATTAACTGGTATCCATGATGCTTCTAAATCACAGTGGTATTTTTCATTGATTTCATCATCAATCTGTTGTAATACTGTGGCTGAAGGTGGTGAATATGAACTTAAGCTCATTGGAAAAAATGCACCTAGAGATAGTCTTTCATCTAGAGTACCATTTATTATGCAATTGATATTTTCTTCTAAACTTTCTTGAGGATATAACGATACTTCTTGCAATTTTTCACCACACGATGACAATAAATTTTTGAAAAATCCCCCAGTTGCTCTTGTTACAATGGTCCATATTTCATTGGGACAAATTAAATAGAAAAATATTCTAAACCCTTCAGTATACAACCCTAGTAGTTTTAAATCAAAATTTTTTGACACTTCTTCTAAGTTTAAGCGTGCTAAAAATTTATGAGGCTCAAGTTGTAAAGAGGCAGCAAAAAATTTTATTTGGAATCTAGCAAAAGAGGTTTTATTTCTTGATAAACAGTTACTCAAAATTGCATTTCTTCTTCCTTTCCAATCATAACCGACCTTTAAGTTTTCACCTAAAATACCAAATAGTCTTTTTGATAATATGACGGTTGGTGCCTCAGAATCAACTAATGAAACGGAGGCTGAAACTGTGTACAAAGTCAAAATTGCACGTACTGTGTCCAAAATTGCTATATCTGAGGCTATCGAAGAACCATTTAAATTTTTTAATAAGATACTCAAAAACTTGACAGTTTTCTTTCTATGCGGAGTCATACTTTTTAATTTCTTTAAGCCATTCTTGAAATTCCAGATACCTGAACTTCTGGAAGCTGAATATTCTGATTCTTCTTCTTCTTTACTACCGTCTTTTGATGAGAAGCTTGATTTTCTACCTAGTTCTGGACGTGATCCATCTGCATTAAATATATATTTGAAGGATACAGAATTTATTTCAGTTAAAATTTCACGATCTAACATTACTATCAATGATAGAAATCTTAGGATCGATGCATTAGTTCCCAATTCAGTTTCTTCAGCTGAAGTATAAATGTCAGAAATGCTTTGTAAAGTTATAATTCTTGGTTGTATTAAAGGTGGTTGAGCCACATCTGAAAAAAAAAACTTATGATTTTCAAAAGTATTTTCACTACTATTATCAGATAAAATTGTATTGGTGTCAGTTCCTCTTCTCTCTAAACCAGGTCTCTGTGGAGTTGGCTTATAACTATCAACAAAAGTTATGTTTGGTTCCATATCTGAAGGTGCTGAAGCTATAGTAGTTAACGATTTAGTCGATGCAGATTGACCCAATTTCTTCTTTTTTGATCCACCAGGATATTGGCCCGATGAAGATGGCTGATTATGTGAAGCACTGCTACTTCCTTTACCAGATGATCCCAAAAGTGATGATACATTAAAATCTGAGTAAATTTGATCGAATAAGAATTCTATAGGACTGTCATATTCTTTGGGGAGTTGTTCTGGTTTCTGTTTCTTAGCATTATTGCTATGACTGTTATTATGATGAGTGTTATTATGTGTAGAATTGGATTTAGAATTTGGACTAGAATTAGAATTAGAACTTTCTTGTCTGGCTTCATTTTTCTTAAGTTCGGTTGTAGTGAAAAGGACATAGTCAAATGGTCTTGAGATAATCCATAGGACCAATGCCTTAGTAGTATGATGCAATAATACAGCGTTGAAGATTGAGCGTCTCAAAGTAATGGACAATCTTTTAACAATTTCCAAATAATGTAAAAGGTTTTGAGAAGTAATGTAAATGCAGCCGAAAAGATCGAATGATTTGATGACGTGAGTATCACTCAATGATCTATCTATCACTAGAGGACCCACAATTGTATTGTTTAAATAATTTAAAAAATCTTGTGGATTTGCGGAACCTACGAACCTCTGACAATATTCTACAGTCATATCTAGTAGTACAGCATCTTCTTTAACCAGTACGTCTTCTAGTCTAACTTGGAAATCTTGTATTAAAGTAAATCTTAAATGCTGGTACTTACCATATAGTTCATCTGTGGCATTTTTCATTAAGTTAATCGTAGTGGTATGAGATTTTAATTTTGAACAAAGGTCTAGAATTTTTATAACTAACTTTGAACTTATTGGTTTTGGTCTTGAAATTCTAAAATCGTGTCTTGAATTTGAAAAACCTGGTAAACAATTTGTATATAAATGTCTTTGTTTTAGATAAGTATTTTGTCTTTCGGTAGTTTCTAAATTTTCTTCTATTGAATCCCAATGTCGTGCGAATGCGTCATTTAGTAATCTCATTACAGTCAATACTGACTGTCTTTGATCTCTATCTATTCCATTTGAAGAAACACAAGGTTCGCCATTTAAGATTATATTTATCAAATCGATAGCATTTGAAGCGATGTCTTCTATCCCATGGGTGACCGCGATACTTAGTATAATATCTCTTATCGACAAGAATCTTTGATTTAATTCTACTTCACCATATGATGAATATAATGATCTCACAGGAAGTAATTCTACTAAATCCACTTGCAGATAATGTTTCAGCAATGTATCGATCATAGTATAGTTGTGTGTAAAAAATATGCAATGTAAGGTATATGTTATTAAAATGCTATTGAGATGGAATTATCTTTCTTTCTCTTTGAAAAATCCGTGTTATTTTATTATTGTAGATGTAACTTTTCGTTTTTTAGCCAATGGAAGTGGTACTAAATTTATGTTGGATGTAGTTGAAAAGAGGTTGACCCTGGAATGAGCGTTTAAAATTGTATTGTATGAAATATCTGATAGAATTGTAAAGTAGTGAGAGTGAAGAGAATATTTTGAAAAACGAAATAAAAATAGAATAAAATGAAATAAAATAGTTTTTCAGTTGATCTTGAGTTTAATTAATTCAAAGGGTAATTTGGAATTCAGTTACAGTCACGACTTTTATGTATTTTAATCTTTATCTCTTAATTTCAATGATTCTTAAATGTATGTGATTTGTATTTGCAGTTGAAAATTTCAATAGATTAAATAATGGAGAGTCATTATATATATAGAAACTAATCTAAGAATGGGAAGTTTTATTCTAAGATTCAGAAATTTTCAATTATATTATTTTCCTCTAAAACTAAAAAAGATGAAATATAATGTTAATATTTCAAATCCCACAACGAATATCCCAAAATAATAATCTGAAAAGAATGAATGGGATGGGATGGAATATCAGTTATGGAGGTAATATCTCTAACGAAGACAATCCCTGGTTTGTTGTTGCAGGAATATATTTTAATAATGATAAATGAAGCAAATAGTAGTAATTAAAAAAAAAAAATAACTAGGCAGGGGTAGATAGATACTAGGAAGGAAAGAGTTATAAAAGTTTTCCCAAAATTTGAATAATCTTAATATCGCTCTTGGGACTCTAGGTGTTTTTGTATTCGAAAACAGTAAAAAACAACTTGACTTCGAAGTACAGAGAGAGAGGATGGGGAGAAGAGAAGAGAAAATATACAGATATTGAGATAGAATGGGAATAAGTTGCCTATAGATATGCTAAAATATGAAGGTATTGTAATGGTAATTAATGGTAATTAATGGTAATGACGAAGACATTGGTGATAGTAATCGTAATCATAAGAGTGATTGGAATAAACCCGAGTAGAGATGGAAGATTGGAAGTGGAGAGTACGTAGCTAAATATAGGATATATAGGCATCCTTGATAATTTATTCTCTGATTAATATGTAGGTTTCTGCTATTGTTGTCAAAAGTATTTATTTGTTCATGAAAAAGAGATGAAGCAAGAGAAACGAGGGAGCAGGAGAGTTTATCTGCTTTAAATTCTGATGTTTCTTTCGTTATTTTGTTCTCTTGTGTTGTTTTCTGTTCTTTCCGTGTGTATGATGTGTGAATGAAGTTCCAATTTCGAATTCGCATTCGCATTCGAATTCGAATGCGAATGAGTTTTTGCTTTGGCTGTTCCCGGAGAGACACAAAAGCCCAAGAGAGGGAGAGGAAGAAGGAAAGAAAAAAAGAAATACAGGAAAGCGAGAGACACAAAAACCGTCACAAATACAAGCAGAAAAAGAAACGAACAAAAGAAATAAAATACGACAGCTGCGTATTATTAATATTATGTACACAAAAACACAAAAACACAAAAACAAAACAAAACAAAACAAAAATAAAATAAAATATTAAAAAAAAGAAAGAAGAAAAGCAATGAAAAACTTCTAAATTTATTCTGCATGAGAACAAAATGACCGAATATACAGCTTTCCAAACCGAATCCTAGGAATGGAGCACAAGTAGAAGGGAAGGAAAGGTAAGGTAAGGTAAGGGAAGGGAAGGGAAGGGATGTTTTTTTGATAAGAGATAGAAAGAATCGATTGAGATTATTGAATTTAACTGGATTGAATTAGAAATTAGAAATTAGAAATTAGAAATTATCTTTCCCAACAAATTGTGCAAAAAATTCTCTTCGGTACATACATCAACGACTACAGAAAGAGAGAGAGGGGGCGATTGAGGGATGATGTGGAAGAAAAGTCCGCATAGAGGGGTAGCAATCGTGGTAGTAACAGTAAAATTTTTATATGATTTCGAATTAAATTGAGTAATTGTAAACTAATTGAGACAGTTGGTTGGTCCACAACTCTCTTTGTGCTCAATTAAAAATGCTCTGGACGTCGTGAGTGCCCGTAATCATTTCTTTTGTATGATTTTTTTTTTCATTTGTAAGCTATTGATTATTTGATGGTATGGTATGGTATGGTATAGTATATGGAGCAAATTATAGCTTATCAATTGAATTTTTTATATTATTTGGTAATAAGAAAAATATTTGTGAAGGGAGTTGCGGTAGGATACCCTCATCTCAATCTTGTCTTTGTCGTTGTAGTTGGTGGGCTTGTTTTGCTTGGTATTACATCAAAAAGAAATTATATACGGGCATAATCCATCTTTATTCTTAACCGCATATCGTTACCCAGATTTCAGGCCCAATCGGTTATATCTCTGTGTCTGGCTTATCCTAGTCATTTGTGATAATATTGGGAGGAATCTATTTCTCACATTCGGATAAACATATGAGAGATTCTGACGTACAAAGGTCTGAATGAAAAAAAAACTGAAAACAAGAAACGAAAATCGGTTCTTTTTTATGCGGCAGATTATCCGAAGGGACAGATTTGGGAAAGCCGTTACTGCTGGTACTGGGGTTCCTGCACTGACGGAAAAACTTCAGGAATTAGACGGAAATGTTTTCCTTTTTGGGGTCTATGCGGTTACTAATTTCTGTGCGTGTGTCTGTATTTATTTATTTATATACCTACGTATTTCTTGAAACAATTTATATGTTGCTGCCAACTCTTCGTGCCCTTTCTCTTAAATTTATCTCCAGTGTCCGGCAGTAACATCTTCGATTTGTTGTTATATTGCTGTTGGTGTTTCTTTTCTTTTCTTTTCTTTTCTTTTCTTTTTTTGTAAATGTTCCGGATTCGAGTTGGGCTTGACGAAACGTCTGAGAAAGGTTTTTCCAGCCAACTCTAATTTCTCCAATGGAAAGAAAAAGAAAAGGCAACAGACTGAAAGACTGCATCCTCGTCGTTTACCATTGAAAATAAATTTACGATCGACTATTGTTTGATTGTTCTAGCTTAGCTTATCTTAGCGTAGCTTCGAACAGAATGAATACATGGATATAATGCATACATAACAATACATTAGATTTTATGGGCTGTCATCTACTTAACTAATATTACATCTTTAAAAAATACCATTACAAATCTATTCTTAATAATACTGACTGCATCTTTAGGTAATATCATATTTGATAATCCTATTTTCTTGCTTACATTCAAAAAATGTCGTTTTACTCTTTGTTTTACTCTTTGTTTTACTCTTTGTTTTACTTTCTTTTACATGAGGGTTCACGAAGTAATATTGTGAAATTATTCATACCAGGTTTATCATACAATTTAATCTTGTGATCAAATTCATTGTTCTCATGATTATTACGATATTTTGTACCTTGATTCTTCATTTCAAATAAGAAATAAATTATCTTTTTCGCTTCATATTCTTTCAGTATATTATATCCTAAATGATTCATTAATTTAATAAAATTATCTTTATTCATATATCTCGAATTGTTTATGCATGGCAATGGTAATACAATAAATATAAATGATCCTTTGCCATTATTGATCTTATCTTTCTTCAAAAAATCTTGGAATCTGACACACATATCACCTCTTTGTGACGGCGTAGGTACAAAATTTAACACTAGGGAGCATGATATCAAATTAAATTTATCTTCTTCTTTACTTGGAACTGGTCTTTCCATAAAATCTTGTTTCTCCACACCAGTCTCATCTCCATTATTTTCAAGATCAATCCTTACAACATTCCTGAAAATCCCACATGTACTTATGTAATTCTTAGAACTCAAAGACCCAATTTCAAGAGCTGTCATTGTTCGATCCATTGGAACATCAATCTCTTTTAACCATTCAATTAGTTTCTTGGATGAATCTCCACCACGATTATTATCCTGCCCAACCCTACTAGCTAATTGATAATCTTTCAATCCTCCACGTTCGTGAATCTCATTCATAATGTAGCCCAAAACCAGCATCTGTTCATCTCTAGATTTTATTGTCTGAGATCTTAGCATCATTTTCTCGATCTCTTCATTTTTACTATCTAGCTTTTCTCCTTTCTCATAATTCTTAATTTGAAAAGGTGTATTTTTCAAATAATCCTTTATTGCCTTCAAATTATGGACTTCATCATTATCAAATAGTTTGATCCCCAATGAATCACATAATATCTTCCTTTTACTAATCAGTACATGAAATCTCCTAATAATTTTTCTAGCTTTACTAGGTTTAATGCTCACTGTAGAGTTAACAACTTTCCTACCGGTAATAGTCCTCTTCTTTTTCGACAACATTGTTCTGAATAAAGCTAACTACTTCCTAAACAATATTACTTGCCCTCAGTCGACCTATTTCAATATTTTAGAACAAAGTAAACCATCTTGATCACTCTTTTGTTATATGTTCCATCATAATCTTCTTCTTCTTCTTCTTCTTCTTCATTCTCTATTCTTCCCATGTACTTTTTTTTTTTCAGTAAGCGATGAGATGAGATGAGATGAAAAAAAAAGTTTTGACATTTATTTAACCACTATTAATCAGATAACAGAAGATAGTTTAATTTGGTTGTTGAAGGTTATCTGGTACATCAATAAACTGATCTATTTGTAGATAAGCATTTGGAGATGGTGAATAAATTTCTTGCTGGAAGGTTGAAGAAATCCAAGGGTAAGTCCTTCAAGGGTTCCTCTTCGAAAGGCAATAGTAAAACCGTTAAATCTAACAATAATGACAATGTTGTTGTTAATGCAGCAGATTTAAAATGGAAGCCGGTTGAGATTCCTGATACTTTGGATGACTTTGAAGGGTTCTACGGATTGGAAGAAATTGATGGTGTTGGTGTCAAAATTGTAGGTGGTCAGGTTCAATTTGTTGCTCATGATGATACTAAGATTAATGGAAATGAAGATAATTTGGATTCAAAGGATAAAATTGAAATTGATGAGGATGCACCAGAGAATGATTTAGTAGAGTTCAAAAATATGGATGATATGAAGGATGGTGAATTGACTGATAATTCACAATCCGAATCTGAAGCTGAAGCTGAATCTGAAGCTGAATCTGAGGAGGAAGAAGAGAAAACTGGTGACGATGAAGGGGAAGATGGAGCTGAAAAAGTTGATAATGAAGTATTAAAGACCAACGTTTTTAATACAGATATTGATTTGGAGGATATTACACCATCTGATTTACCAGAATGGACAGAAAAAGTTGGTGAATTATCATTCACCACATTACACGGTTTGACTAAATTAGGTTTTAATAAACCAACCTTAATTCAAGAAGAAGCAATCCCAATGGCTTTGAAAGGTGAAGATATTATGGGTAAAGCCTCCACCGGTTCTGGTAAAACTTTGGCTTACGGTATCCCTATAATTGAAAAGCTAATGAAGTCAAAAAGCAATACTGCTCCAATTGGTTTGATTTTTACACCAACAAGAGAATTAGCAAAACAAGTCACTGATCACTTGCGAAAAATTGCTTCTTTGATTGTCGATAAATCACCACATGCGATCCTGTCATTAACTGGTGGTTTGTCTATTCAAAAGCAAGAACGTCTTTTGAAGTATGAAGGTAGTGGAAGAATCGTCGTCGCTACACCAGGTAGATTTTTGGAATTGATTGAAAAGGATAAAACTTTGGTGGAAAGGTTCTCCCAAATTTCAACCTTGGTATTAGATGAAGCTGATAGACTATTACAAGATGGGCATTTTGATGAATTTGAAAACATTTTGAAATATTTAGGTAGAGAAAGTAAGAATCGTAAACATAATTGGCAAACTATGATTTTTTCAGCCACTTTTGCCACAGATTTATTTGACAAATTAAGTCATGCATCTTGGAAAAACATGAAAACCCCTTCCAAAAATGAAAATGAAATGGAAATTGTTTTAAAACATCTAATGACAAAAATTCATTTTAAATCAAAACCTATCTTAATTGATGCCAATCCAGAAGATAAAGTTAGTTCACAAATTAAAGAGTCATTGATTGAATGTGCAGCTACCGAACGTGATTTATTCTGTTATTACTTCGTTAGTATGTATCCTGGTAAAACTTTAATTTTCTGTAATGCCATTGATTCAGTGAAAAAATTAACAGCATACTTAAACAATTTAAATATATCATGTTTCCAAATTCATTCTTCTATGACCCAAAAGAATAGATTGAGAAATTTGGAAAGGTACCAACAACAATCTGAAAAGAACAAAATCTTGGGGAAGCCTACCGTATTGGTTGGAAGTGATGTTGCAGCAAGAGGTTTAGATATTCCAGGTATCCAGCACGTCATCCATTACCATTTACCACGTACGGCTGATGTTTATATTCATAGATCTGGTAGAACAGCTCGTGCCAACAATGAAGGTGTCTCTGTGATGATTTGTTCCCCAGAAGAAGCAATGGGTCCTTTGAGAAAGTTGAGAAAAACTTTAGCAAATAAATCTGGTAAAGATATTATCATGGGTAAAAAAAAATGGCAGAAGACTGTTACTATGTTGCCTATAGACGATACTATTTTGTCTCAGCTGAAAGAGAGAAGTAGATTAGCTAGTGAATTGGCTGACCATGACTTAGCATCATCATCGTTACAAAAAGATGATACTTGGATGAAAAAAGCTGCAGAGGATCTTGGTGTAGACATAGATTCTGATGATGAGATTAAAGATACATTTTTGGCAAAGAATATTAATAAAAAGAGGAACAAAACTTTGGGTAAAGATCAGAAAAAAGTGTTGGTAGCTCAGCTAAATGATTTATTGAAAAGACCATTAAGGAAGGATATGAGACAACGTTACTTGACAGGTGGTTTAGTAAATTTAGCAGATTCTTTGGTGAAAAAGAGAGGGCATGATCATATTATTGGTCATGAAAAGACAGATGCATTAGAGACACTAAAGAATAAGAAGAGAAAATAAGTTGAACATTAAGGATATCGAGCTTTTTACGTAGATAGTGTAATTAGTATTAAAGAAATTGTATAATAATATTTAAATAAATATCAGAAATAGAGATTAAAATATTGACAAGAATTTTAGTTTTATAATAAGTGTCTTGGTGAGTTTTTCTTGCTTTTACATCTTTCCCTTTTTTTGCAGGTATGTTCTTCAATTTGACAAAAATTATTTCATTTTAAAATTTTTTATACTTTATATTGATTATTAGATATACTTTACAAATAACACTAGTTAAATTAGATGAAATCGAAATCTGAACCAGCTTCGTCAGAATCGTAATATTCATCATCAGATTCATCAGCCAACTGTTCGAAGTTAACTTTGTAACGTAACAAAGCACCGATACCACCAAAACCAGTGACGAATTGGGCACCTTCAGAAGATCTATCAGTAATGAATTCCAAAGTAGCACCATATTCTTTATAATGTTCAGCTAACCATTCGATTAACAATTGTTCCTCTACGACTTCCATTTCTTGGCCAGTAGCTCTATCTATGGCGTAAGATTTATCTTCTTGATCTGGCATAGCGAATTTTATAACTTCTTTATCTTCTGCGTCTTTGTATACGAATCTAATTGTTTCTAAGTTTTCAAATACAATTAATCTATCGATAGAACCCAAATCTAAAGCCTTTAAGGTATCATCGATACCGTAACAGAACTTACCAGTATCTTGAGAGATTTCATCGAAATATTCGGTCAATAGTTTCTTTTCTTGGACGAATTTAACGTTTGCTAAAGTTTCAGCGGATAATTCGATAGCTTGATTGAACCCGTTTTCACCACCATAAGAGATATCTACAATTTTCAAAACTCTTGAGGCCAATCTTTGGTCGAACATTTCAGACTTTGCCAAATCTGTTTTGAAATCGGCAGAACCTGCTAAAATCAAACCTTTAACCATGACTTTATCATTTGCAATGAAATTTTGTACAGCTACTTCGGCGACTTTTCTGACATAATTGTGTCTTTTTTCTTCTCTTAAACGTGCAAAACGGACGGCAGATTGACCACCTCTACCATGCTTTTTTGGCAAATCGACGGTGAATTTATGTAAGACAGTTCTTGTATTACCAGATAACGAACCGAATAGAGTACCTTGACCATCCATGACGATGAAACCGAATTTATCATCAGCTTCTAACAATTCAGACAACACTTCGGTGTGGAACTTATTATCACATAAATACAAAGAAGTGTTAATTGGTTTATATGGTTCAATGTCGAAAGTGACTTTCTTTTCTTTACCTTCTTCGGTGATGATATCACCACAGTATAAAACTAAACCATTTGGTGGGATTCTGGTATACAATTTCAATTTTTGTTGAGTGGAAGTGATAGCAGATAAGACAGATAGACGGTTGACTCTCGATTTGATATTTGAAGCGGTACCGTATTCATCAGTCAACATTTTTTGGATCATTGCGATTTGGCCCTTTGGTGGGATGACCAACGAGATCATGGAGGTACCATTACCTCTAGCTTTTTCCAAGGATTTGATTAATTTCTTAACCTTCCAGATCTCGATATTTTTCTCAGCATCAGTTTCTAAATCCATGATTGAAATCTTGTTCTTGAGCTAGTTCTCTTTTTCTTATAATATTTCACTTTCTGGAGAACAAATGAGCTAGGTGTGTCTAGATGTCGAAGAGAGAGAGCTTAGCAAAAGGATGGGGGGGGAGGGGGATCTTAAGTAGCAAGTAATTGACAAGATCTATGAGAGCTGGAAACCGAATTTAGTGTAACTAGACGTGCAGTTTTAAGAAGCAGTAGGTGTTATAAAGGTGGAAACATTGTAGTGTAGTGTAGTGTAGTGTGTCTTGTTCATCGAAAATTTTGGTGATAAATTTCACTTTTTACAAGACGGGAAGGAAAAGAAAATTTTTTTTTCAGCGCAGTGGGCTGGGTTACCCTTACCTTGCAGTGGTCGCGTGGTTTGCGCGTGACAAGTGCGTGATAAACACGTGATGGTACAAAGAGAGGACGGGATTGGCAAGATTTAGAGAGTGAGAGTGTATTAGCACACTCTTGAATATCAAAGACTGTCAAGGTTATTAAAATCTTGAATTATGTGCAGTGTGCAACAAGCAACACCATAAAGGTTATCTTTTGGGTATATGGGAGAAGTGTAGAGGTTATAAATGTCAGAGACAGCAGTTCCTGGGATGCACCAAAAACGAGACCCATCTATATATATATATATATATAAAGCACTAATGCAATTTAGCGATTGGGATTGCATTTTTACATTTGTAATTGTAATTGCATTATTAGTTTAAAGTTGGTATGATCATTCGAGATGAAGCATAATCCGATTTCAATCTTGGGATTGCAGAGAACAGTAACCGGATGAACATACAGATGCATAGCATCATCACAGACAAGCCAAAGTGTATTGTGTGACATATAATTAACGACAAGCCAAAGAAACTATTTGATTTCATTTGATTGCAAACGTTGGAATGAAGCGAAGTGAAGGCGAACGTGAGAGGGGCAGTGGCAGTGGCAGCCAGCTTCCTCTACATGGCGTCCACCACTCGGCGTCCACTAATTGAAAAACAAAAACAGAAGCAGCTGCTCGCCAATCTAATCGATTTCGAGAATTAGTGGACGCCGAGCAACCCACCAATAGAAAATTGCAAAGTGCCCTGCCAGTTGCAACAAGAAAACCGGATAACCACATCGCATCGCATCGCATCGCATCACACTCTCTGTCTTCTGGTTGCTGCTTCTCATCTCGTCTTCTCGTCAGAACCCAACACCAACACCAACACCAACGACACCACTTGGTTAAACGAATACACACATACAATACACAAGCACAAGTGCGTTACTCTCGTTGCAGTCGTTGCTGCTTGACAATTAATTTTCCCTCATTCTTCCCTAATATGCCTCGCCTCTGTGCCCATATTGCTCTGGTCTGGTCCCACTTGATCATTCACAACACAACACAACACAACACAACATGTCCTGGCTGACAGTTTCTTTTTGCTCTGCTTTTCTTCCCACAACACCCTGGGCCTCGTCTCGTATTCTCTCCCGTCACCGTCACCGTTCTCTTGTCATCTTGGGATGGGATGCCTTTTCATCGTGGTCGTGGTCGTGGGCTACCTGTAAATTCATTTCATTGCATTTCAATCTGTTCTGTTCTGTTCTGTTTCCAACGTGTTCCAGCATCTCGTTTGTTCCTAGTTTCTTTTTCTTCTTATTGGTATCCCATTACCTTCAGATTACACTCACGCTTACACTTACACTTACTATTCCATTTCGAAATTATTCAACTCACTTTGGATGCGAATTCGCATTCGCATCCAAACTCTGCTAATTTCATGGGACTAAGCAGAGAACCCAAGGTAAGAAAAAAATGTTAGGTCAACTGCCAATTGCAAAATGTTTTGATATATAAACAACCCAATTATCCCAACTCATTTCACATTTTTTTCCCATCTCTCTTTTCCCAATCTCCTCCCATTCCTTTTCTATTCTTCCCCCTTCACCCTCACAGATCCATCGAATCCACTCGAATCAAACAACTATCTCACTTAATTAAAAATGGCTACCATTGCTGCTGACGTCCCAAAGACCCAAAAGGGTGTTATCTTCTACGAAAACAACGGTGAATTGCAATACAAAGACCTACCAGTCCCACAACCAAAGCCAACTGAATTGTTGATCCACGTCCTATACTCCGGTGTCTGCCACACCGATCTACACGCCTGGAAGGGTGACTGGCCATTGGACACCAAATTGCCTTTGGTCGGTGGTCACGAAGGTGCCGGTGTCGTCGTCGGTATGGGTTCCTCCGTCAAGGGCTGGAAGATGGGTGACTTGGCCGGTATCAAGTGGTTGAACGGTTCTTGTATGAACTGTGAAGAATGTGAATTGTCCAACGAATCAAACTGTCCAGAAGCTGACTTGTCCGGTTACACCCACGACGGTTCTTTCCAACAATACGCTACCGCTGACGCTGTCCAAGCTGCTCACATCCCACAAGGTGCTGACATGGCTGAAGTCGCCCCAATCTTATGTGCCGGTGTCACTGTCTACAAGGCTTTGAAATCCGCTGAATTGAAGGCTGGTGACTGGGTCGCTATCTCTGGTGCTGCCGGTGGTTTAGGTTCTTTGGCTGTCCAATACGCTAAGGCCATGGGTTACAGAGTCTTGGGTATTGACGGTGGTGACGAAAAGGAAAAATTCTTCAAGTCCATGGGTGGTGAAGTCTTCGTCGACTTCATGACCTGTAAGGACATTGTCGGTGCCGTCAAGGAGGCTACCAACGGTGGTGCTCACGGTTGTATCAACGTCTCTGTCTCCGAAAAGGCTATCGAAGCTTCCACCCAATACGTCAGAACCAACGGTACCGTCGTCTTGGTCGGTTTGCCAGCTGGTGCTTACTGTAAATCTGAAGTCTTCGACCAAGTCGTCAAGTCTTACAAGATTGTCGGTTCTTACGTTGGTAACAGAGCTGACACCAGAGAAGCTTTGGACTTCTTCGTCAGAGGTTTGGTCAAGCCAACCATCAAGGTTGTCGGTTTGTCTACCTTACCAGAAATTTACGAAAAGATGGAAAAGGGTCAAATCGTCGGTAGATACGTTGTTGACACTTCCAAATAAGCTCATTAATCTTTGATATGCCATTCTAAATGATGTTTTTTATATATATATCTAGACTATCAAGTATTTTATGTTTTATAGCTTATTCTGATGATTTTAAATAAAACGTTATGAGTATAGAATTAAATTAAGTTTTCTTTTATTACAGTTAAGTTTCTTGATAACGTGGATGGGGATGGATGTCTTGAATTAAGATCATAAATATATAGAAACTGTGAATGTAGTAGTTGTTGTAATTGGGTTGGTTCTGTTTCGCAACTGTCACTGTAAAACACTCCACTGTTACCCGGAACAACAGTTTTTTCCCAAATCTTTCCGAAACGAACTGTGATGTAGACCAGACCCGTCTTGATAACCAACCAACCAAACTAGATAAAACAAGAGTAATATAGATATAAATGATAAGAACTATACAAACAACAGTTCAGAATCAGGATATCGTGGACTTCCAGGCCAGCAGAGTTGTGGTAGAATGAGGGCTTATACTTTGGCTGCTATGCGTGGCGGTTTAAATTGGAAACCATTTGCTTCATTGTCGTTGAAGAGAAATTTTAGTAAAAGCTTCATGAATCTACAGATGAATAATAATGGTAACAATAATTTTGAATTGACTAGAATTGTTCCTAAGTTGACCACTTTTTATTCTGCTAATCCCCATCATGAAGATTGCATGAACCAGTTAGAGGCTTTGCATAGAAAATATATTAAATATCCAACATTATCACAATCTCAAGAAGGTTTGGAAAAACCTTCTTGGATTTCATTCGATGATTATTCCTTATTTGGTGGTGGTACTAGACTAAGACCTATTCAATATCAAAACTTAGTTACTGCATTGAACAGATTGTATTCCATCGATCCACAATTATCAAACGATGAGATTAAGAACGAATTATCCAAATATCAAAAAAAGGTAAATTTAAACGCAAGTCTATCAGATTTGAAAAGTTTAGATGAATTCGGTAGAGCTGTTGCAGTTGGTAAGAGAAAGTCTTCCTCTTCAAAAGTTTATCTAGTAAGAGGTGACGGTGATATTATCGTTAACGGTCGTCCATTTAATGACTATTTCGTAAAATTAAAGGATCGATTATCGATTATGTATCCGTTGCAAGTAATTGATTCTGTTGGTTCCTACAACATGTTTGTGACCACCTCTGGTGGTGGTTCTACTGGCCAAGCAGAAGCCACTATGCATGCAATTGCAAAAGCTTTATTAATATTCAATCCACTATTAAAACCAAGATTACGTAAAGCAGGTTTGATGACAAGAGACTATAGACACGTTGAAAGAAAGAAACCTGGTAAGAAGAAGGCCAGAAAAATGCCAGCTTGGGTCAAGAGATAATTCCATTCACACAATTGTGTATTATTACTTATATATCTATATATTAAAGGTGTGCTTGTGGGTGTTGCTGTTGTTGCTGCTGTTTTTATATATCCATGGCGTTGAGGATACAGTTCATGTATGTCTCTCAACAATGACAACAACACACTCACACACATACTTTATCACTCTCTCTCTCTCTTTCTTTCTTCCTTCTCGTCCAACCTATTAGTGTGTTGGGGGAGGGGCAGGAATACAGATGAGTGAGACATGTTCAAAAAGGAAATCCCTGTAAATAACTAATTAACAATTTTAATCAGTACTACTATCATCATTAAAAATAAGCTGTTGCAGTTGAGGTACCTTCCTCAACAGCAACTTTAAATCATCATTATTAATCACATCTCTATTAGCATGACGAGAAAACATCTCTAAATCTTTACCCATTTCGACCAGTTGAATGTAACATAGCTCAACAAGAGCATTAATAAACTTGGCACTACAAACTGTATCAAAGGGAGTCTCTTCATTCACCTGTCGTTCAATACAGTACCACAATTTACCTTTCAATTGAGCCAATAATCGATCACGTTCAATCTTTGATCTGTCTTCTTCACTTGCCATCCTAAATTCCTAACTCAATCTTGCTGTATTATACCTAAAACCACCAAACAAAACCTCAAAACCTTATCCAATTAACAGATTATCAATTTAAACCATCCATAAAGTACTGATCACACCAACCTTAACCAACAACAACTAATCTAATCTCATCTCATCTCTCTTTCTTGTATGACAATAATTTTTCACTTTGCTATTACGCAACTTATTCAAGAAGACCTCATTTGATATAAAAGGCAAGAACCTTTCAAACCAGTTTGAATCAAGTTTAATAGATGGGAACTAACCAAGACCAACTGTTTTATTGGTATCTAGAAGGTTGATTGATACTATATTTGAATTGGTAGTTATCGTTTGTGGTGGTGGTGGTTATTGTTGCTTTAAATTTGTATTAGAAATTTAGGTCTTTAAGGAGAACCAGCCCTTTGAAGAGGAGATAAAGTATAAAGTTAACTCTAGAGAAAATATAAAATATAATGGCAGATAAGTTGACTGTTAGTTATGGTTTGTTGCTTCCACATTCTAAAAGTGTTCAAGATACTCATATTTTGCCGATTGCAAAGATTTTGGATGGGGATGGTGAGAATGGTAAATTTCTATTAACCTGTGGTAGAGATGGTTCAGTTATCAGACATGAATATGACCTTAATGGTGATTTAATTAACTGTAAGAAACTTCAAGCTCATAGTGATTGGGTCACTGATGTTATTGAGGTTAATTCCAATCAGTTTATTACTGTCAGTCATGATTTTTCAATTGTATTGCATACTTTAAATTTGAATTTGGATATTTGGGAAACGAAAATTATTGGTGATCATGATGACTATATTAAATGTATCGTTCGTATTAATGATTTCAGTTCTGATTCTTTCATCTTTGCCACTGCTGGGTTGGATAGAAAAGTCAAAATTTGGTCCTTGAATGATTCTGAATCAAAATTATTACATACGTTCACCAACGAACAAAAAAATGAAACTGGTTCAATTTATACTCTCACGTCTTTAAATGATCCTCTGATGCCCTTTGATCTGGTTGCTGGTGATAACAATGGTGATTTGATATTATATTCTTGTAGGAACTTTATCGAGACAGGTAGAATCAAAAGAGCCCATAAGACTAATATTAAATGTATTAAAGCGATAGATAATTCAACAAAATTGTTTAGTACTAGTTCTGATGGTGTAATAAGAATATGGAGTATTCTTAGTGAAGATGAATATATACCCAAAAAATTGACTACTTGGGATTGGGGCTGTCCAATTTGGTGTATTCATTATCAAAGTTTGAGTGAATTATTCATTGGTGATTCTGAAGGTAAAATAAGTAAAGTGGATCTGACAATAGTTCAAAATGCAACAACTGTAACGGTATTCGATGGGGCAAAATATTTAACTAATAGTTATGGTTTACAGAAAACTGAAGAACAAGATGATAAAAAATCTACTAAAAAATTTCATAATGGGATATTAAGTTTATGCTTTCTACCAACATCAAAAAGTTTATTTTTTTCATTTCCTTCCAATTCTAATTTAAATAAATTAGATTTAACAACAAATGGGTTATCTATAATAGAAGGTGGTTTTGCATTAACAAGAAGTTCCCTTTTAACAAATAGAAGACATGTAATTACAGAAAATACGAGAGGAGAAATTCAAAGATGGGATATTATTTCGTGTAAGCTTTTGAATACATTGGATTCTTCAGAAGGCACTTTTGATGAGGTTGTAGTTAAATATACTTCAAAGGAAATTTTGTCTCACTGGTGTTCTGTATCGATCAAAGTGGGATTATTATTTGTTAAACTAAATACAAAATTTATGGACACTGAAGTTTATGGATCTGCATTAGAAAAGTATGATATAATTAATGGTGTTGGATTAAATACAGATGAAAGATATAATTTGGGTAAAATCATGGTAAATTCTTTATTTAACGAGTTTATGAAATTCGAAGTTCAAAAGGATAAGTTACTGCGAGAACATATTGTAGCTAAAAAGAAAGAATCTCTGTTTAGTCTCCAAAAAGATAATGAAGGTATTTCTACTTCATCTTTGGAGATTGATACTACACCAGAAAAGAAATCAAAGGACAAGAAACGTTTATCTCATTTTATGAAATTTGGTTTGGGTTCTCCTACAAGTTCTTCACCTAATAGTAGTAATGTATTAGAAAATTATAATTTGAGTAGCAGTCAAATGCTATCTGAAGATAGTGAAAACATAGTTCTAGAAGAACAAAAATCAAATATCCCATCAACAATGACTTCTGCAATGGCGTCCACAGACAAGCTTAATGAAGATTCTAATTTATCTAAGGGTGCCGAAAACCGTCCAGCTAGTAGTGGATCTATATTGAATCGTAAGTTAAAAATATTTGGATCTGCATCTAAAATTCCAATGATGGCACAATTGCCATCTACTCAAGCATTACCTGAGGGTTATAGGACTCCAGAAGCATCTTTTAATGATTCATATGCAGAAAATGATGAGTCTTCAAAAGTCCCAAATTCTGCTAATTCCTCAATGTTGCTTGGCACTCAATCGCCATTTCAACAACCATTAGGGGCCAATAGACCAAAAGTTTATGAAACTAATAATGATAGTAAAATAGGAGGTATCTCTGTGACAACAAAGGAAGTTACTTCAAAAGAAGAGTATATGGTTGATTTGCTGGGTGAGATAGAAGAGAAATATAAGAATCAGTATAACTCAAACTCATCATCTTTGAAATTACTCACTAGAAAGTTACCTGAATCTAAAATTATTAGAGATATGGACTCCCCAATCTTAAAGATTAAGCATGGTGCATTATTAGTAGTTCATAGTTGGGGCGAAAATGCATGCGGTGGTAGAGTCTTATTTTCTACATTCTTGCCTACATCAGGTAATGGAGAAGAAGTAGAAGATAAAGAAGGTCAATTCGATGAAGATGAATTGACACGACAAGAAGCCGGAAGTGATGAATTCAGTGAATTTGATTACGTTGATTATGATTACGGAAGTGGTATGAGTAGAAGACAGATATTCGAACAGTTAGAGAACAATTTGCCATATTGGTTTGCCAGAGCATTGATGCAAGACACTAAAAATGCAAGCGAGCAAACAAAATTAAGTTTCAGTATCTCTGTATGGCAAGCCCAAGATGATATTCATGAAGATAAAAGCAAGACTCAATCAAACGAAGAAAACTTAAACGCACCAGCCAAATCATCATCATACCATTTGTTGAAATTTGGTAGAAGCAAACAAACAGAACAAGTTCTGGGGGCATCCGATCTACCAAAAGTACCAGATTACAACACTAAATTAGTTGCACCAAACATGATTAAAGTTAAAAAAATTAAAGCTTTTATAGTCGAAAGATTCGAAAGCAAGACACCAGAAATGAAATCAAAAATTGATGCTAAGGACTGGTTAGAACTATTATGCAAGGGACAAGTTCTAGACGATGATATGACATTGAATACGGTAAGAACATTATATTGGAAGTCGCAAGGAGAAATCGCTCTAAAATACAGAAGAAAAACTACATCCATTGGATCACCATTGACAGCAAGTTTGACACCAGAGGAAAGCTAATCCCAATGTATGAATCCTTGACTTTGTATCCCACAGATTCGATCCAAAGCTGAAAATAAAAATTTATTTTCATTCATTCTTTCTTTCTTTCTTTCTTCTTTACAGAGACAGATTTCACATAAATATATGTATATATAAGTATAAGTATAAGTGTATGTATATATATACAAGTACATTATCATTCTTGTAATAATAACTATTATGCGAACCAATGCTATTCACAGTCATAAAAACGAAAGTGACACACTTTCTGGTAAGTCTCCGAATTTGCTGACACTTTGCTAATTTGCTGACACCTGTGTGTTATTATCACTGTCAACGACGTGGAAAAATTTTTTTATTTCAAAATTTGAAAATTGGCATCGATGAGAAGAGAAGAGAGAAGTTATCAAGCAATTTAAAGAAGTTGTATATAATTGATCAAATATATTTTGAATTTAAATGCAAGACAGAAGGCACTAGGATCTATCTTGGTTGGTTTATATTCTCTAAGGACAGGTCGATTAATTCTGTGTTGTTGTTTTCCTTTGGTTTAAATTGCTTTTCAGTGCGTTGAGTGAGCATTGAAAGTTAAGATTTAAGAAATTTTTGAATACCAAACATATTAGAAATTAGAAATTAGAACTGAGGCAATTAATCAATTAACTAGTTGGAATAATGGATCAAGATAGTGAAAGAAGCATTTCCAGACTATGGAGAACCTTTAGAACTGTCAAGGAAATGGTCAGGGACAGGGGTTACTTTATTGCCCAAGAAGAAATCGATTTATCTTTGGAAGATTTCAAAGCTAAATATTGTGATTCTATGGGTAGACCTCAAAGAAAGATGATGTCTTTCCAAGCTAATCCAACTGAAGAAACTATGGAAAAATTTCCAACTATGAGTTCCCTATGGGTTGAGTTTTGTGATGAACCATCTGTTGGTGTTAAAACTATGAAGAACTTTGTTATACATATTCAAGAAAAGAATTATCAAACTGGTATTTTCGTTTATCAAACTAATGTTACTCCAAGTGCAATGAAGTTGGTACCTTCTATACCACCAGCTACCATTGAAACTTTCCACGAAGCTTCTTTGATTGTTAACATTACACACCATGAATTGGTACCAAAACATATCAGATTGAGTGAAAATGAAAAGAAGGAATTGTTAAAGAAATACAGATTAAAGGAATCTCAGTTACCTAGAATCCAGAGAGCTGATCCTGTTGCATTGTACCTAGGTTTGAAGAGAGGTGAAGTTGTAAAAATCATTAGAAAGAGTGAGACCTCAGGTCGTTATGCAAGTTATAGAATTTGTATGTGATCTTTACATGCATTATTATTGTTGTACCATATCTTGAAAATCTATTATCCACATACATACTCTATATATGTATAGTAACATTATATATTGTTAAGAACAAATAGAATTAAAAGCAAAATAAAAAAAGAGAGAATTGAGTCAAGCTGTATTGAACTGAACACAAAACGTTAATATACCATTGATAGCAATTTTTAACATCGTTATTATTATTATTATTACATTGGAATGCACAAATTATATATTTGAGTTGATATTTACTCTTATATCATAGTATGGAATATTCACTGTCTTCATTGGCAACTGCTGAAGTCTCATTGTCATCTAATGATTTGAACGTTACATTAACAACTCGTTTAGGTTTAAATTCATTATCACCCTTATTGTTATTTATCCTATTTGATTTCTTGATCGGAATGTCTTTCTCCCCTGTTGTCGTCGTAGTATTTTCTTCCAGTTTGTCAATATCTCTATTTAACAACTTATTGGCTTCATACTCTTCTAGTTCTAACTGCTTATCTATTAACTTCTTTCTATATTTTTCTTTCCTTATTTTTTGTCTTTCTAACCATCTCAGCCTTTCACCTTCTGGATCAATCAAATCATTATCATTTAAGCTCATGGCTTTCATTAAAATTTCTTTATCTGTGGTATAATTCGTTGCTATTTGTTTCTTCGCCTCTTCATTCTGTTCAACCACTTTATTTTCATGTTCAATCCTTCTTAGCACGTTGCCTTGATTATTTGAATCAGTAACCTCAGCTAGTTGGTTCCTTTTAATGAAAATGGGTCGTTGAAAAACTGGCTCTTCATCAGATTCCTCTGAACTACTATCTTCTGAATCGGAACTCAAATCAGAACACCCATTATTCTCCATACCATCATTAGTCGCCATATCCCGTTCACCTTCAAGCTGACTCTCTTCATTATCTGGTTTAACAGCATCATCATCATTAATATCAACGCTTATTTCAGTGGAATCAACAACAGATTCATCTGAACTCGAACTTTCTGATGATTCACTGTACCTTCTCTTAACATGACGAATAGCCATCGTGAATACCTCTATCAATAGACAAGACCTATCTCGATAGCCTATAGCACCAAAGACCTTTGCTCATTAGAACCTTTATACCAATAGTTTTTATTAATAGGATTTTTCAGCTTGCTCTAAATTTAAATTTAAATTTAAAACAAATTTCATTGAAAGGCAATCCATAAACACAAAATAAGCTAAATTCAGCTTAAATAACACTATTAATCTACGTTTATCGTTATTTTAGTAGTACTTGTCTAGTCCAAAGTCTTTTAAATATAGTACTATTTCAACTTTTACATTAGCTCAAACCAGCTGAGACTTCTCATATCCATATTCACTTTAGCATAAACCCTTATTGAAGCATTTAAAACTTTAATATGCTATGCAATTAAATCTGAATCAATTTATTGGTTTCTACTTCTTCTCTGGATCCCATTACATAGCCTTAAGTAGCATAAACTCTCCATATTCTTCTTTCAATCGTTCTTAAAATATTAATCATCTTAGATATCCCCTTCCCTCTCCCTTCTCGTATTAATATCTTTAGTAATCAATCCTTTAAAGATTTCGATATTTAAAGGATTTCGATACTTTTAAGTTCATCAATGACAGGATTTAAGAGCTAAAGATACCGATACAGTAGTTAAACAAAGTATTGAAGGTTCGTTGAAGGTTTAATTTTGGTTAACATGCAAATTTCTAGAATTTTTTGGTTATTAATATTGAGTATATTCGTTAAATTGGTGGTTTCTGGTGAGAGCCATGTCCAAGATGTTAGATCTCTAGATCAGTTTTATGAAGTTTGCAATGATAATAGTACTTATACTGTCGTTAAATACTACACTACTTGGTGTTCCCACTGTAAGAGATTAGCTCCAGTTTTTGACAAGCTAGGTGAATTTTATGATAAAAACATTGGAAATGACCTACCTGTTACATTTTTGAATGTTGATTGTGATGTATTTGGTAATACTCTATGTGCATCACTTCCAGGATATCCAGTAGTTCAGTTTATTAAAGGAGAGACTCCTAGCTCTGATGTCGATGGGGTGGACCCACAAGAATTATCATTCTTGGGTAGAATTGTACAAAAGATTACAGATAGGTTTAAGAGTCCAAGCTGGCAAGTGAATCCAGAAAGAATCACTGAATTTAAAGGTAGAAGAGACTTTGATGGTTTGAAAAACTTTATAGAAACTGTTAAAGGACAGGTGAAGAAAGAACATATGATCTCTACCATTTTAAATGATGGCGATTGTAACGAATCTGAACTTTGTAAAATTGGGAAAGCTTATCTTCATGACACTTTAAATAACATTAGTACCAAAAAGGCTGTTGATCAGGAAAGAATGAAATTAGAAAACATTATCAAGAACAATAAAGTTGATGAAGAAGCTGAACAAAAAGCTTTGGATATAGTCAAGTTCAAATTAGAATTTTTGAATTATTTCGAAGACACATTGAACTTGGATTTTGTTGAAGAAAGGAAATTCGTGGATTTGAAACACCATGATGAGTTGTAAGCTATCAAGTATAGGTTTGTAATATTGTTTTACTCTGAATCAATAGTTATTTTTTTCCCCTAAGAACTCTAGTTATTTGTTTTTAAGTTATATCACTTAGAATCTGAAACAAAAATTGTTCTCAGTAGTAATTTTAATTAAAAACAAGTTTCTATTCATTATAATTAATACGAATTTATAATTAATCTTATCCTATTTAATATTTTTTATTTCCCTTGCAATGATAGTAATTTTATTTAAAGATTTATCCTTCTTGGTGTTACAATGTTCCTTATTGTATTGTAATTGGGAAAGATAAAAGGAAGAATTCTATAAATTACTATTTCAGCCATTATAGTTAACAATGTTTAAGGAATTACCAAATAGTTGATATTCTTTTAAGATAATGTTTTATTTTCTTTAAGTCACTTTAAATGTTTCTTGCAAATTAATAGGTACTTACAAAACGTTAATTGTGAAAAAAATACAAATAAAAGAAAAATCAATAAGGTTTTTTGAAGGCTCAGAATCAATCGAGTGAATAATAGAGAAATTGATTGCTACTTAATTAAAATATCTAGTCATCATAACCATAATTATTAAAATCATAACAAAAATATTCTTGATTTTAGTTTAATCGTAAAAAGTTCTTTATAATGTCATTAAAAATCTACTAAATATTAGAAAAGTTATATAAATAGTTTATGGTTCAATTTAAATATTAGAAAATATTCTTAAACCGTTTCTTAAATATTTGTTTGGCTGAATTTGTAAACAATTTTGGAACCATATACATCACCCTTTCTTAAGATTACAGAATCCTTCCATTCATCTCTATTGATGGCATTGATGTATCTACCTGGTTCAACTGCAAAACCTTCTCTTTCAGTAAACTTACCACATAAGAAATCACCAGTGTATAGTTGGAAAGTTGGTTCAGTAGTTAAAATCTCCAAATTGATATTAGATTCTGGGTGCCAAGCCCTAATGACTGATCTTAATTCTAGATTTGTTGTATCTAAAGTTGTCAATCTTTCCTTCTCATTGATGATGAAACAACAGTCAAATTTTGGCTCTTCCTTGCCTAAAGTGGTTGGCTGTTGAGATTTAAAGGTTTCAATTTCTCTAGAAATTATTTCCCCTGTTGGGATAAGAGCTTCATCGACATCTAATGATTGGTTAGTAACAGTTTGAATGATAGTACCTTCAATAGTATCTTTATTAACCTTATTTAGATTAAAATAAGTATGGTTAGTCATATTAATTGGTGTAGCCTTGCCATCTACTAATTCAGATTTATATGTCATTGTTAAAGATTTTTCAGTAACATTTAGTTCATATTTAACAACTGTAATTAGGTCACCAGGAAATTCAGAAGTTTTCTCAGAATCTAATAGCATGTATTCAGCAGTGAATACATTCTTCTTAGGGTTTTGAACTAATGGACCCAAAAATCTCTTATTATGATAAGAGTTGATTGAACTATGGTTTGCATTACCATTATCTTGAGCAGTTAATTTAAACTCTTTGCCATCAATTTTGTAAGCACCATTTTCGATTCTATTGGCGTATCTACCAATAGTGGCACCGACGTAACATGTCTCAGGATTCAAGTAACCAGATTCATCATCATAACCTAGTACAACAGATTGACCATCAATTTTTAAATCAACTAAAGTTGCTCCAATATTAGCAATAGTAGCTTGGAATTTTGTACCGTCACCTATAGTTACAAATCTCGATTCGTATTCATCTACAGCTTCAGCAAATTTTTCAACAACATGCTTCAGTTGATAACCAAATGGATTTTCTGTTGTCCATTTCCATAGATCTTTACAAGCAATATCAACATTTAATTTTGTTTCCCATTCTAATTCTCTTTTAGCTCTGTCAGGCTTAGCGGTCAAATTAATGACGTCACCGGCTCTTCGGCCAGCAACTTCATAAGGAATTTTATTCCCAACAGCACCACAGAATGAATCATAAACTTCCAGAACTGTAGAACCTTTACCTGAACCTAGATTCCATTCTCTACAGATACCTTCATCTTTTTGAATTTTGTTATCCAAATATTTTAAAGCAGCGATATGACCTTTTGCCAAATCGACGACATGAATATAATCTCTGATTGGAGTCCCATCTCTTGTTTCATAATCGTTACCAAATACGTTCAATTTATCACGTCTACCAACGGCAACTTGAGCCATATATGGCAATAAGTTATTAGGAATGCCTAATGGGTCTTCACCAATTAAACCAGAAGGATGAGCACCAATTGGATTGAAATAACGCAAGATCGCAAATTTCCAACTAGATTGATTACTGTTATATAAATCATTAAGTATTTTTTCAATAGTAAATTTAGTATTACCATATGGATTAGTTGGACCCAATGGACATTCTTCAGGAATTGGGATCATGTTTGGAAATCTTGTTGCGTCACCATAAACAGTGGCAGAAGAAGAGAATACAAATTTTTCAACATTGTATTTACCCATTAGCTCTAACAGGTTTAAGGTACCAATCAAATTATTTTGATAGTATTTCAAAGGGATTTTTGTTGATTCACCAACAGCTTTCAAACCAGCAAAATGAATCACTGAATCAATTTTATTTTCTTCAAAAATATTTTCTAAAGATTCATAATTACATAAGTCAATTTTATAAAATGGAATATGGGTCTTTGTTAATATTTGTAGTCTTGCAACTGATTCGTAGGAAGAATTTGATAAATTATCAACGACTATACATTTATAGCCATTTTCAACTAATTCAGCGACTGTATGGGAACCAATATAACCAGCACCGCCTGTCACCAAAACAGATTTATCGTTCTCCTTTATACCATTCATCATTTTCAAACCTATGAATTAATTAATAAATGTTCAATTGATATTTATCAATTACTTATTTATTATTCCTCTTTTACAATTATTCTCGTTATCACTATAACGAGAGTAATGGTATTTAAGCAAATTAAATTCATGATAAGATATCAGATATCAAGAGATTCAAAACTATATTTTTGGATTAACTCTATAATCCTTTTATATCAATTATGACTTTACAATTAAAAGATGTCATCATTTAATAAAGTTAAATAAGAAATTCTTCAACCCCAGTAAGATCCTAAAATCACTGAATGATAAACAAAATGCACTACTTTCTTTATTGATGAGGAAGCATTGATAGAGGTAAATTCGAATTATAACAACAGAATATCATTTCAATTACTATAGAGTAGTAGTAGAAGAACCAGATATTGTGGGTGAGCCTTCTTAAAAGGAACAAGATATGGATCAGTATCTGCCGGCTTCGAATTCAATAAAATTCTTATAAACTCATACAGAGTTTATAGAGTCGAGTGTTTTAGTGATGATGACAATGTTTCGATTGTGCTATAAGCAAGTGTATCATTATCTATATCCTTAATTAGACATATTTGCAATAATAGGTGACAATGAAAAGTTTCACAATGCAGTTGAGTTACGTTAGGCAAAGTAACTAAGCAAAAATGTTTATGTATAAGTGAGTGTCGGATTGCAAGCAACCGAGTCAGATATCTGGGGGTGGTGGGGTAGGTATGGGATAACCAACAATAATGCTGTGTTGAATAGACAGCCAGTAACTTTGTATATGTATATGTATATGCATATGTGTCTCTTAATAACTTGGTCGTTAAGATAGCTAGCTATTCAATTTATGGAAAAACACCAGATCAAGAGAGATAGTCATATTCGGATGACAGTTGTCCGTGACCCGTTGTTTCTAGGTCGGCAGCCTGTTCAACGTCTACTCTGCAATAGCTTCTCAGAACACATATCATTTTAATTGCCCGATATCACGTGAACAATTCGCAAGACAACCGGCCGACATGATTGCAAGCATACCCGTTTGAATTAACACCAGTACCGTCAACCACTACAACAGCAACGATAATAATGGCATTAGATATGTACAATGACAGAACTGATAAGATACTGACTGAATACAAGTCATTTTATTGTGACGGTATCTGAAATTTAATAAAGCCACTCATGTCAATGATGATAGGAAGGTTTTCTTTCATAGAATAGCCTGTTTCAAATTGTGAATTGAAAATGCTAAAATTGTAATCATTATAATGTACAATTCAGAGAGAGAGAGTCTTAGCTAACCATGCTTTATTTTTGACATTGATTAATATTGGATAAGAATAAGGGACATTTAAAAATTTTATGCATTAAACATAGAGAGTGTATTATAAATGATAATTAGTTAGGATCAATTAGAGTCACATGAATCTTTTGAGGACAACGGTTTACCGAAACCAAGATGATTAATTTTAGTTTGTGGATCCTATGAAAAGAACAAATACAGGGTCTTTTTAACGATTGAGATGTCTCATAAGGGACAATATAAATATATATATAGACATACGATCACAATGGAAAGAAAAGTAGTAAGGTGCAGTGAAAAAACTAATTGGGCGTATGTAGAGAAGAACTTAACATGTCCTGTTGAAATTAGATAACGCCGTCAATCGAACATCACGAATTGATGAGGTATTAACCATCCACATAAATATATATACTATATAGATACAGCTATATAGTATATAACTTCGTTTATTAAGCTTGCGTGTGACGTGTGACGTGAGTATATTGGAAAGCATTAGAATAGCAGAGACAAGAAAGAACTCAATTATTCATTGTAAATGATAAATCTAACCTGTTTCTCCACAATTCCAATTGAGCTTAACTGGAGATTGTTTGCTAAACAATTCCCTCTCGGATTGAATTGAGTTGCTATACACACACACATACACATGCATATATATGCTACATCCACCATCATCACGTTACACAACAATCAATCCAATTGATATATATTGAAATTTTATCTTTAAACGTCCCATTTTCTGGTGATGGGTTCGTAGAACAATCATGGAATTGTATGATATTTTTTCATGAACTTATAAATCCTGTAAAAGAAAAGTGAAAAATTAAGCGATATTAAAATACTTGAAAAAGTTCATGAAATTTAAATTCACTTAGTTAAATACTAATGCTTAAATGTCTGTTTGAACTTTATATTCTTGATCAATTGAATTATATTCGTCAGGATTAGCTCAATTGATATATCAGCGAGTATATATATATATACATCTATCTATTTGTATATATACATTGATACGTTATAATTTTTTTTGGATATCTTCCTCTTTTGATTATAATTTTTTTTTTTAGTAAATTAGGAAATAGTAAGATTAAGAGAAAGATGGATGTTCCAGTTTTCACTCTTTCAAATTGTAGTGGCTCTACCGAAAGAATTACTGAGAAATGTTTGCAAGTAATTGAAAAATTTCAAAATATTTATAATCAGTATCCTGATTTTATTTCAAGATCTCCTGGAAGAGTTAACATAATTGGTGAACATATTGATTATGAAAATTTTGCTGTTTTGCCAATGGCAATTGAGAGGAGTATATACTGTGCGGTTAAAGTCATCAATGATGATTTCAATCCTTCAATTACTCTATATAATAATAACAGTGGATTATTTGCCGAACGAATGTTTGGATTGCCATTAGATGGTTCTTATGTAGATATTGATCCTTCAATCTCAGATTGGTCAAATTATTTTAGATGTGGTTTAAACGTTGCTCAAAAGTTTTTGAAGCATTTAAATCCAAATAAGTATAACAATTCACCATTATTAGGGTTGAAAGTGTTTGTACAAGGTGATATTCCACACAGTGGTGGTCTTTCATCATCTGCCGCATTTATATGTTCAGTTGCATTATTAATTATAAGGGCGAATATGGGACCAAACTATTCAATAAGTAAAAATATTCTATCACAAATTACAATGTCAAGTGAACATTATTTAGGTGTAAGTACAGGATCCATGGATCAAATTGTTTCTATTAATGGTTTAAAAGATCATTTGTTATATTTACAATTTAGACCAATTATGAAAACCACACCAATCCAATTTCCATTCCAAAATGTACAATTCATTATCGCAGATACTTTGGTATCATCGAATAAGCTTGAAACTGCCTCTACCAATTACAACCTTCGAGTAATAGAGGATTCCATTGCTGCCAATGTTCTTGCTAGCAAGTTTGGTTTATTTATTGGCAAGCGTACATCTACGTTTAAGTTTATAAATAATAATGGTAATGGTAATGGATTTGGGAATGGACATTGTAATGGTGGTGGCCACGGAGATAAAGGTAATCTTCGAGATTTTATGGAGGCATATTGTATGAGACAACGGTCAAAGAGTTGGGATGGCGACATTAATGTAGGGATTGAAATGTTACAAACGATGCTTGAAATAATTGATCAATGTTTCCCGAATAATCGCAACCAATGGGTAGAAGGGTATACAATTGATGAGGTTGCCCAATTGTTAAACATCAGCCGAAATGAAATTGCTAGTGAATATTTAACAATATATCCAGTTAGATTCCAAACTTTGAAGTTGTATCAAAGGGCCAAACATGTTTATTCCGAGGCATTGAGAGTGTTGAGATCTGTTGAACTGTTGAGCAACCATGAAATGAATGAATTTGAATTTTGCTCAAGATTTGGTGAGTTAATGAATGAATCACAAAAATCATGTGAGTTACTGTATGAGTGTTCTTGTGAAGAGATTGAAGAGATATGTACTATAGCCCGGTTAAATGGGTCGATTGGATCCCGATTGACTGGAGCTGGATGGGGTGGCAGTACGATACATATGGTACCGGGAGGAATTGAACAAGGGGAGAGAGTGAAAGAGGCGTTAATAAATAATTATTATATTCGTCGATATCCTCATATTAGTAAAGAAGAATTGGCCAATGCTATAATATTTACGAGTCCAGCGATGGGTAGTTGTATTTATGAGTTATAGAACGGATATTTCCAGAATAGGATAGACTAGAATAGAATAGAATAGTCTAGTTTAGTTTAGTTACGTATTTGTATTAATAAAAAAAAAAAATAAAAGTTTGTAGATAGACGGACAATGCGATAGATAAGTGTAATTTTTATTACTTTTTTTTACTTTTTTTTACTTTATTTAACTTTTTTTGGCAAATAATAAAGTTATGTGATAATGAGACGACGACTACAACAACGACGACAACGACATTTGATGATGAAATCGAGGAAGAACCCTTATGGATCGCTGGAGACATGATGAGAATGGAGTTAAGAATCACGACGGAATTATGGTATATGAGATATGACTGAATGTGTAAATGTATGCATGTATGTAACTATGTATGTATGTATAATAAATTATTAATATATGAACAAGAAGAAAGCTATAGGACTCCTATTGAATACATGACAGCGACACAAAGGGTGTAACAGTTGTTGTTGTTGTAGTTGCAGCAATAATAACGATTAGAGTGTTGTGGTTATCATGACATTACGTTTTAGTTGGTGAAAGCAGAAGGAAAGATGCTGCTATTTTTGATTGTCGATTAGTAGTTGTATTACGTCAGAAGAGCAGCTTGTTAACGAATAAGTGGGAGATACAGATAGAGAGAGAGAGAGACTGGAGGACGAACAAGAACAAGAATAAGAAAGTCCGTCGGTGAAATGAAGATATTTATGCTGTTGAAGTTTAAATACATGGAAATAAGCAAATAACGCAGATACCCTTGCAGTTGGCATATTGAGTCTTGGCATTTGCTTGAAAATTTTGGTTTTTGTTTTTGTTTCGGCCGAGGGCAGCAGCGCACAGACAGAGCAATTCATGCTCATGATATTTTTTAATTTCCGCGCATATAAGCGATGGGAAAAACTTCTCCCTTTCTCTCCACGTCTGTCTCTCCCACTATTTTTCTGGTTTTTCTGTTTTAACTCATTTCGGGTTTCGGTTTCGGTTTCGAAAAGCAATTAACCGGGAAAACCGATGTTGTGCGCGTATCTCACAGGAACAAAAAGAAAAAAAAAACAATTTCTTCTTTTTTCTTGTTTCTTTTTTGCTGTTTTTGTTTTCCTCTTTCCTCTTTCCTTTTTCCTTCTTTCTCCTTCATACTGGTCTCGAAGAAGACTAGGCTAGGCTAGGACACACCACCCACAGAACAGAACAAAACAAATATCAATTTATGCTCAGATGAGCATAAACTGCTGCCCCAATGCCCAGATGAGCTTAAAGTGCTGCCCAATGCTCTGTCATTACCTGTCTGCATTACACTTCTGGTTGGTTACTTTCCTTCCCATCACTAATCCAATAAGCACCTGGCTAGAGTGTACTGTCCTCACTGTTGAACTGAACTGAACTGGACAGAACTCAGTTCAATTCAATTCAATTCAATTTTAATACTGGAATAGGCCTTTTGTTACTTTTCCAGAAAGCACATACGTCACTTCTCAGACCTGTTCTTCCTGATTCTTATTACTATTCTTATTCCTATTCCTTCGTCTTTTCCTCCTCCCACTGGCATTATGTTATATATCCAAATGTATAACATAACAACAATTATAGGCAAGAGATGGGATGAGATAGAATTGGGATCAATTAAATAAACTTTCATATATATATACTAACCTATCCTAATCCCCTCCCCTCAACCATCCATTCATTTAAAAATAAGTTTGGATTTGTTTCAATCATTTTACATATATCTCTTCATACTCACACATACAAACTATCTCTGCTTCTGATTACATTGCTATTACTAGATTGATATTCCAGAATAGTAAGATATTTTTCTTATTTTCACTCTACATATAATATCATTTAGAGCAAAAAATCATGTCTCAAGATACCGATTTCTCAGTATCTTCAGATAGTCAATCTATCGCTTCTAAAGATCAAAGCTTCTCTGGTGCAGATATAGCCAACCCTCATAACCGAAATGGTGATAATAACAGCAGTTTACACATTTCTACCCGCAGGGCTTCAATGGTCATGTCAGATGATGTAAAGTCTCAAGTCGAATGTTTGGCAAAAACTTTATCAAGACATACCACAAGAGATGGCCCAGTTAAAGATATATTCGAAAATATAGAAGCCTCTCTAGACTCAGATGCCTTCGATGCAAAGGCTATATTCACATCGTTCGTCAATGGTGCAAATGAACAAGGTATTCATTTACGTAAAGCTGGTGTAATACTAGAAGATATCTCCGCCGAAGGTACTGATGCCTCTGCTTTGGAAGGTCAAACTTTTGGTGATATTTTATCTTTGCCTTACACCATATATAAAGCAATTAAAACTAAAAGACAAAGTAAAATGTGTTTGCGCAGGTTCGAAACCAGGACGGCACCTATTTCTTGAGATTGGAATAGGTGAGTGTTATTGGACTGTTGATCAGGGTGGGACATGGTTGTACTGGAGTGATAGTGGATATATTAACTGAGATCTAAGGTATAAGTACAATTATACGTTAGTTGTTTATTCAAGCTCTTGGTTTTTTATAAATTCTAAATATAGTATACAAAATATAAAATATAATTTAGTTCATAAAGTGAACATTAGAAAAGAGAAAATATTTTCTAGAAACTTGAAATCTGGTCTGCTTATATACCTTTTGAAAACTAACAGTTACCCTGAATGTGTTCCTGTCAGCAAAGTATATCTTTCAGACATAGGGTTAGATCTGGATAACTTAAGATTGTCATCTACTGATTCCCAGAATCCAACAGCCCCCCGGAAGCTTTAGATGCAAGCTTTCCATAATAAATTAATTCTGTATGTTAATTTATTAAGTAGTTAAATTTGAGACTAATTCATCTCTTAAGGTTTCAAATTGGGATTTAGCTAAAATTTTAGTTAGGATATCAGCCTGTTGGTCTTTTGTATTAACATATTCCAAATCAACAATATCCTGTTCCACTGCATGTCTGATTTTGTGATATCTCAGTGCGATATGTTTAGTTCTTGGATGCATTACTGGATTCTTACTTAACTTAATTGCTGGTTCATTGTCAACATATAATTTTGTTTTGTTTAGTGTGAGATCCATAACAGTAGTAAGATCACCTAACCATTCAATTTCTTTAACAGCTTCACTAGCAGCAATATATCTGCTTCGGTG
>NW_001834692.1:71830-211480 GCF_000150035.1 Vanderwaltozyma polyspora DSM 70294
AGAGGGGATTCCATCACCCTATAGGATAATATTCCCCCCCCTCTCTTTGAGCGTTTTATTGTTTAAATTTCCCGAATCACGTGAGTGCGCGTCGAGCTTCTTTAGAAGAAATAAAGGGGGGGGAAATCTTTGAGAAACAACAGGTGGTTGGAAACTTGAGGTTGGGGTTTCAGTCCTTACAATTTTTCTTACAGAAGAAAGGAGGTCCGGACCACAAAACAAAAATTTGGCTAATCTGGAGTAACCCCTAACAACGAGCCGCGAGGCGTCCGTAGTTTTGTGATAAGCCTTACGCCAGATTTATGGCAGATCGTCGAAAAATTATGAGTCCAGTCCTCCCTACAGTGAACATGGGGTGGCAAATTTTATTGCCCAGCTCTTCTTCGATCTAAAGGTTTGGAGGAGGCGGAGTGACTTTCAGAAAAAATAGCCATGGTGGACTTAACACATTTCCTACCCAACTTCTTTTTTAAGTACTCTAAAAGTAACAATCCTGTTGACCCAGATCTTTTAGTCATCAGGAAGGAGTTTCTAATCTTTTTCTCAATATCTTTAGGAACATTCTTTTTGATAAGAGAAACAAGATTAGTGTCTAAGATTATTTTCATAGACTTGATTTGAATATCAGGTAATCCATATTCAATTCTAACGGATTGAATATCTCCAGTTTCAACATATTCTGACCAAATGTGACTGGCTTCACCAACTACTTGCATAAAGTAATGATACCACATATCATAGTTTTGGACACCAAGTAGTTCAATGGGAATAAGGTCGGTTGCATTGGCAGGGCTCATAACCTGTTTGCGCAGGTTCGAAACCAGGACGGCACCTATTTCTTGAGATTGGAATAGGTGAGTGTTATTGGACTGTTGATCAGGGTGGGACATGGTTGTACTGGAGTGATAGTGGATATATTAACTGAGATCTAAGGTATAAGTACAATTATACGTTAGTTGTTTATTCAAGCTCTTGGTTTTTTATAAATTCTAAATATAGTATACAAAATATAAAATATAATTTAGTTCATAAAGTGAACATTAGAAAAGAGAAAATATTTTCTAGAAACTTGAAATCTGGTCTGCTTATATACCTTTTGAAAACTAACAGTTACCCTGAATGTGTTCCTGTCAGCAAAGTATATCTTTCAGACATAGGGTTAGATCTGGATAACTTAAGATTGTCATCTACTGATTCCCAGAATCCAACAAAATGAGAAAGATTTTACAAAACATAAACTGTTTAGCCGAACCTGGTGAAATGGTATTGGTATTAGGTAGACCTGGTGCAGGTTGTTCCTCTTTTCTAAAAGTTACCGCTGGTGAAATAGATCAATTTGCTGGTGGTGTCAAAGGTGACGTTTCCTATGATGGTATTTACCAAGATGAAATGATGAAAAATTATAAATCAGATGTCATTTATAATGGTGAATTAGATGTCCATTTCCCTTATCTAACCGTCAAGCAAACTTTGGATTTCGCAATTGCCTGTAAAACTCCTGCAAAAAGAGTCGATGATGTCTCGAGGGCTGAGTACATAGCAGCTACAAGAGATCTATTTGCAACCATTTTCGGTTTAAGACATACTTATAATACTAAAGTTGGTAACGATTTTGTTAGAGGTGTCTCAGGTGGTGAAAGAAAGCGTGTTTCCATTGCTGAAGCCTTGGCTGCAAGAGGTACCATTTACTGTTGGGATAACGCTACTAGAGGTTTAGATGCCTCTACTGCTTTAGAATACGCCCAAGCTATTAGAATCATGACCAACCTACTAGAATCAACTGCATTTGTCACTATTTATCAAGCTTCTGAAAATATCTACGAATGTTTCGATAAAGTTGTAGTATTGTTTGCAGGTAGACAGATTTATTATGGTAAAATCAATGATGCAAAGGATTATTTTGCTAGAATGGGTTATATATGTCCATCAAGACAGTCTACTGCAGAGTTCTTAACGGCTTTAACTGATGTAAACGGTTTGCATATCATCAAAGAGGGTTACGAACATAAGGTACCAAGGACTGCAGAGGAATTCGAACATCAATGGTTAAATTCTCCAGAATTCCAACAATTACAACAAGATATCCAAGATTATAAAGATAGAGTAGATGCCGAAAAAACAAGAGAATTATACCAACAGTCAATGAATCAAGAAAAATCAAAATACTCAAGAAAGAAATCGTATTTTACCGTTTCATATCCTGAACAAGTTAAACTTTGTGTTCAACGTGGGTTCCAAAGAATTTACGGTGATAAAACGTCAACTATTATCAACACTGTTGCAGCTATCGTCCAGGCTTTTGTCACAGGGTCCTTATATTACAATTCGCCATCAACTACTAATGGTGCCTTCTCAAGAGGTGGTGTGTTGTATTTTGCATTATTATATTATTCATTGTTAGGTTTAGCCAATATTTCCTTTGACCATCGTCCTATTTTACAAAAGCATAAAGGGTACTCACTATATCACCCTTCAGCAGAAGCATTAGCAAGTACCATTTCTGCAATGCCTTTCAGATTAATCGGTATTACATGTTTCCTAATCATTCTATTCTTTTTGTCTGGTTTACATAGAACTGCAAGCACTTTCTTCATCGTCTACCTATTCTTGATTATGTGTGCTGAGGCCATTAATGGTTTATTCGAAATGATTTCCTCTGGTTGTGACAACATCGCCCAAGCTAACTCTATTTGTGGTATTTTAATGTTGGCTATCTCCATGTACTCAACTTATATGATTCAATTGCCTTCAATGCATCCATGGTTCAAATGGATTTCTTATATTTTACCAATTAGATATTCTTTTGAATCTATGTTAAATGCCGAATTCCATGGTAGACATATGGAATGTGGTGGTACTTTGGTTCCAAGTGGTCCAGGTTATGAAAACGTTGCTAATGCTAATCAAGTTTGTGCTTTCGTAGGTTCCACTCCAGGCCAATCTTGGGTTTTAGGTGATAACTATTTGAGATTACAGTACACTTATGAATATAAGCACACTTGGAGAAATTTTGGTATCATGTGGTGTTTCCTAATTGGTTATGTTGGTTTGAAAGCTCTTATTACTGAATTCAAAAGACCTGTTATTTCTGGTGGTGACGCTTTAATCTTCAAGAAGGGTTACAAGAGATCTACTATTTCTTCAGATGAAGAATCTGCTGATAGTTACAACGTTGCTGACGTTAAAGAAAAATATTCTACTGGTGAAAGCTTCAGTGATGAGCACGATAATATTTTCGAAGGTTTGAAAAGTACTGGTATATTTTTATGGAATAAGGTCTGTTTTACTATTCCATATGATGGTGGCCAACGTATGTTATTAGATCATGTTTCTGGTTACTGTATACCAGGTACTTTAACTGCTTTAATGGGTGAATCTGGTGCTGGTAAGACTACTTTATTGAATACTTTGGCTCAAAGAAATGTCGGTATCATTACCGGTGATATGTTGGTTAACGGTCGTCCAATTAATGCAAGTTTTGAAAGACGTACTGGTTATGTTCAACAACAAGATGTTCACATTGCTGAATTAACCGTTAGAGAATCATTACAATTTTCTGCTCGTATGCGTCGTGCCCAAAGTATTCCTGATTCTGAAAAGATGGCATATGTTGAAAAGATCATTCGTATCTTAGATATGGAAGAATATGCTGAAGCTTTAGTTGGTGCAGTTGGCCGTGGTTTAAATGTTGAACAAAGAAAGAAATTATCTATCGGTGTTGAATTGGTTGCTAAACCAGATCTATTGTTGTTTTTAGATGAACCTACCTCTGGTTTGGATTCTCAGTCTTCTTGGTCTATTGTTCAATTATTAAGAAAGTTAGCCGAAGCTGGTCAATCTATTTTGTGTACCATCCATCAACCTTCTGCCACTCTATTTGAACAATTTGATAGACTATTACTTTTAAAGAAGGGTGGTCAAACCGTCTACTTCGGTGACATTGGTCAAAATTCAACTACTTTATTGGAATATTTTGAAAGAAATGGTGCTAGAAAGTGCGATGCTAAGGAAAACCCTGCTGAATATATCTTGGAAGCTATCGGTGCCGGTGCAACTGCATCAGTCAATGAAGATTGGCATCAAATCTGGAAGAACTCTCCAGAACATACTGAAACTGAACAAAGAATTGAAGAAATGATAAGAGATTTAACTGCAAAAGGTGCTGATTCAGCAGATGATGACAATTCTAAATACGCTACATCCTACTTCTATCAATTCAGATACGTCTGGATTAGAACTGCCACAACTTTGTGGAGAGATTTGCCTTACATCATGTCTAAAATGATGCTGAACATTACTGCTGGTCTTTTCATTGGTTTTACTTTCTATGATGTCGGTAAGACTTTTACTGGGTTACAGAATGCTTTATTTGCAACCTTCATGGCTATTGTTTTGTCTGCTCCTTCGATGAATCAAATTCAAGCTCGTGCCATTGCATCAAGAGAATTATTTGAAGTTAGAGAATCAAAATCTAATATGTTCCATTGGTCATTGGTCATGGTTACACAATACTTATCTGAAATCCCATACCATTTATTTTTCTCAACGTTATTCTTTGTCTCATTGTATTTCCCATTAAGAATTTTCTTTGAAGCTTCAAGATCTGCTGTGTTCTATTTGAACTATTGTATCTTATTCCAATTATTTTATGTCGCTCTAGGTTTAATGGTTCTGTACATGTCTCCTGATTTACCATCCGCTAATATTTTAATGGGTTTGACCTTGTCATTCTTAATTTCTTTCTGTGGTGTTACTCAACCGGAATCATTAATGCCTGGTTTCTGGACTTTCATGTGGAAGGCTTCTCCATACACATATTTCGTTCAAAACTTGGTTGGTATTATGTTACACGAAAAACCAGTTATTTGCTCAAAGAAAGAATTGAATTATTTTGCTCCTCCATCAGGTATGACATGTGGGGAATATATGGAACCATTCTTAAACCGCTCAACTGGTTATATTGTCGATCCTTCTTCTACTACCGAATGTGCATACTGTATCTACAATGTCGGTGACGATTATTTGACACACATCAGTTCCAGCTATAGCTATCTATGGAGAAATTTCGGTTTTTACTGGGCTTACATTGGTTTCAATATTTGTGCTATGATCGGGGTTTATTACATTTTCCATGTTAGAAAGATTTCAATGATCAAACCAGGAAATATCTTAAAGAAGTTCAAGAAGAATTAAACTAATGCATTAGTTGGATACCATTTTAAAAATTATAACTTTTCTTTTTTTTTTTATTAATTATCTTCAATCATTAAAATCTAATCCTTAATTTTACATTCATTATTACATTTTTTAATTGCTTTCGACAAGTTATCTAAAAAAACAAATTATAAAAATAGATACTTAGAGTAGGCTTTCTTTACAAATAAAATCTAAATAATACATATAAATATATCATACACTAATAAAAATTAATTTATACCCTAATATTTTACTGTAATTTAATTGAATATCAAACAGACCTAGTTTTACATAGATTAAATATCACTAGCTTCTGCCTCTAAAATACAATACTGAAATCATTTAATCAATCGATAATGCCAAATTAATCCATAAGTGAAAGAATCATTACCATCATAAAATGGCCTTAACTGAAAACCCTACTTGCAATGTGAAATAAATTAGGACATTTTTTTTGTTCAAATTTGTCCTAAAAATTTACAATCGCAAGAGAAAATAAATTAAATATCATCCGATAAGAAAAAAAATGTATATACATTAAAACATTTTAGTAATATTCGACCATTTTCAATTCTACCACTGTATCGTTCGCTTAAAATTCAACCAGGATCTTACCATCTCTATAAAATAATATTTCCGTTGGAGAAAATATTTCCTTATATTTCTTGTATCTAACCAATTCCTAACTTGTCATTGCATTTTTCTATCTAGGCAACAATATAGACGATATAAAAAATATCTACTATATTTGCCCTATTCATATTCTTATTGAACAGCAAACTTCTGCTATTAAAAAAAAAAAGCTATTTAGTTTTTTAGCATCCAATGTTTTTTTTTGCGATCCATTATAGATCGATATACCTACTGCCAGTCTATTTACGTTGTAACTTTTTAAACGTTCTATGTGTCCATTAAACTTTGGTTGATTCTACAAGCCAAATTTAGTACATTTCTTTTTTTTGTCCTGATTGTTTTTATCCACTATTTTCGAAAATGAGATATTTTCATTTCTTTTTAAATTGGCTAATCCTCCCGATCATTGCACTGCAGGTCTTTTCTGACAACTACATTTTTGTCATGGTTCTTCGTAACCCAAAAGCGATAAATCAGGACAAAAAAAAGAAAGAAAATGTTTTCCGACGGCTAAGATGAAAAATTTTCACTTTTCTTTTTGTTAAAAGAGTTGTACGTATATTTGTCAGAATATCAGTTTTGAGAAGGTTTTATCCATTCGAAATTTTTTTCCAATTTAAAGTTGATATACGAATTACTAAGGTTTCTGAGAGGTTGTCCATAGAATCAGTCGTTTTATTCTTATCTTATGTCCTAATTAAGAATTATATTGTGTCCTAACCTTGTTTAATAGTTTTAAGCTCTATTGTCAAGATCTCATCAACTTCAAAAAAGTATATAAACTCGAGATCTTGAAAGTTTTATATGTCCCAGTCATCCCAACTTATTTTCTAATACTGATCTTAATTTGGTTCATGATAAGTATTTTTTAGTTAGCCATTTTTTAAGATGTCATTGTTTTCTACTACTACATTTATCTTAATATTTCTTGTTTGTCTTGTTGATAATCTAAGTAGAGAACTTCTGACAGCGCCAACTTGAGAGACCCTTTAATTAATTTAATCAAAGTTTTGCCATATAGACACATATCCATACCTATATTTTGCAAAATATTTAATCAGAATGTTTAAAAAGGGCTCTGAAGTTCGTTCTTCATCATCCGTATTGACGCTAGATCTAGAATCTGGTAACAATGTCACATCTATTAATGGTAAATTCGATTTAGATAAAGATAAACTTGAGAGTCAAGTCATTACCAATTTAGTTGATAACGTCTCTACTACTACTTTGAGTGACGACGAACAACCAGAGAAGCTATTACCTTCAGAATACAATTCCATATGGCAGAAGATTTACTACGAATATTTAATTGTAGATAAATCTACAATTGGTGTTCCATTTGTTCAATCTTTTATGTACAATCATGATTTAAAGCCAGTCGAAGAAGCTAGAAGAACTTGGTCATGGTATAACTATGCTTATTTTTGGTTAGCCGAATGTTTCAACATTAATACCTGGGAAGTTGCCGCAACTGGCTTACAATTGGGTTTAAATTGGTGGCAATGTTGGATTACGATTTGGATTGGTTACACTTTTGTTGCAATCTTTGTCTCATTGTCTTCAAGAGTTGGTGCAGCTTACCATGTTTCATTTCCAATATCTGCAAGAGCTTCTTTTGGTATATTCTTCTCTTTATGGCCGATTATTAATCGTGTCGTCATGGCTGTCATTTGGTACTCAGTCCAAAGTTGGATTTGTGTTGAACCAATCTCTTTAATGTTAAAATCAATTTTTGGTAATGACTTGGAAGAAAGAATTCCAAATCATTTTGGTCAAAAGAATGCTACTACTTATGAATATATGTGTTTCTTCATTTTCTGGGTAGTTAGTTTCCCATTTTTATTAGTACCTCCACATAAAATTAAACATTTATTTACAGTAAAGGCCATCTTAGTACCATTTGGTGCCTTTGGTTTTATGATCTGGGCTTTAAAGAAAACTAATGGTAATATCGAATTAGGTTCATTAAATGATATTTCTCCTAAGGGATCCGCTTTCTCCTGGGCCTTCATTAGAGGTATCATTAGTTGTATTGCAAACTTCTCTACCTTAGTTGTCAATGCTCCAGATTTTTCAAGATTTGGTGATACTCCAAATGCATCATTATATTCACAATTGATTGCAATCCCAGTACTATTCTCAATTACAAGTTTAATTGGTATTATAGTTACTTCCGCCGGTTACACATTATACGGTGTCAACTATTGGTCTCCAGTTGATGTTCTTCAAAGATTTTTAGAAACATCATATACAAGTGGAACTAGAGCCGGTGTTTTCTTAATATCCTTTGTGTTTGCTGTTGCTCAGTTGGGTACAAACATTTCCGCAAACTCATTATCATGTGGTACTGATATGAGTGCTTTATTGCCAAAATTTATCAATATTAGAAGAGGTTCTGTATTCTGTGCTTTTATGGCATTATGTATATGTCCATGGAACCTATTGGCATCTTCTAGTAAATTTACATCAGCTCTTGGTGCATATGCCATCTTTTTATCATCTATTGCTGGTGTTATCGCATCAGACTATTTTGTCGTTAGAAGAGGTTATATTAAGCTAACTCACTTATATTCCAAACAAAAAGGTTCCTACTATATGTACGGAAATAGATTTGGAATTAATTGGAGGGCTCTAGTTGCATATTTCTGCGGTGTTGCTCCAAATTTACCTGGTTTCATTGGTGATGTCGGTGCTCCAAAGGTCACTGTATCAGAAAATGCCATGAAACTGTATTATTTGAGTTATTGGATTGGTTACATGTTCAGTTTCATAGCATATACCTTGTTGTGTTACTTTTTCCCAGTAGAAGGATCTCCAGTTAAGAATATCTTAAGAGATAAAGGTTGGTTCCAGAGATGGCAAAATGTCGAAGATTTTGAATTAACCTGGTTAGAAAATTCAAAGAAGAATGACTTAACCGATGATCAATCAACCATACATGATCACTCTGATGAAAAGATTTTCTATTAATCCTGCATAATTATTCCTCTCAATGTCTCATTGATTAAATTCATTACCAAATATTTCTATAATCTGTAAAAATATTTTTTAGCATCGTCTTAATGACAAATTTTGTAAATAACCTTTACGTACTCGCATTTTTCATCATGTAATTAATAATCACATTTGCATTTTTCTCTATATTTGTATGTTTCTGATTACTTTATTTAGTTTGTTAAGCTCTATTATGTTCTAAAAAATTTGACTTCTTTCTTCTTCGATGAATTGTCTCCATGTTTGCATTTTGATTGTCGAATAGTCAAATGGACCCTCTATGTCATCATGTCCAGCCGGATTTTTGTCATCACCTGCAATTGGCCTCGTATCTCCCCAAGAAAAGTCATCAAATTTCCAAAACGCATACACTGGTAATACAAAATTCCAGATGGGCAAGGCCAATATGTAAGCTAACATCCAGATCAGATATGACCATCCAGTTGCTGTAATTATTACCACCAATCCGGGCAAACCTAATATTATTCCTAATATAATGAGTGTAATTACTGGCGTAGGCTCGGAGACAATAGTAAAAGTAATGACATATATTGTAAAACAGATGGCTAAAGGGAGCACTAAAGTACCAATCAATTCAATCCCGATTACAAATTGCATAGAAAAACAAAATGTTCCACAGAGGTCACGTATAAGCAATAATTCAAAGAGATTATGAACAGTTGAATTTATCCATCTACGACGTTGGGATAATAAAACCTTAAATTTATCAGGGACCACCGTCTTACAAGCGGCCTTTGGTACAAAAATTTGTCTTCTTTTTGGAAAGGTTTTTAACATCAATGATGATAAATATCTATCCTCTCCCAATAAAAGCAGATTTTTCTTATGTAATGTATTAGTTACATTATCAGAATATCTCTCTACTATATCTGGGTTTGCCAAAATTGGTACCCAGTAACCATCAAAACCCTTAGGCGACTTTATTCTATACATAGAAAAACATCCAGGAAGACAGGTCACTGAGCCAAACACGGATTCAAAAGCTTTAGCTTGATGATGTGAAATGAAATATTCAAAAACCTGAATGGCAGTAACCCAGGATTGTGCTTTATTAACAATTTTTGTTTCGCCACATAACCCCATAATGGATGGATCTTTTATCATCTCTGCTGCCATGTGAGTCAAAGAATCAGGATATACCTTTGTGTCTGCATCAACCATTAATACCAACTCATACATATCTCCCATTAAACCTGTTATATGCCAGATAGTTTTCAGTAAATTATATTCGAGCTCGTTCATCCGTTCATCAAAAGTGAGCTTCTGAAGGAATGACATTAAAATAACTTGGGAATCTCTCTTCCCTCTATTACCAGGTTTACTAGAGTTTGATTCTTCAATTGTACCACATTTTACAATTGTTATCATTGGTACCCTTTTTTGGTTCTTAGTTGGTGTGGTATTATCATCGTATTTATAAAACCCTCCATAAACTTTAGCCATATTATGTCTTTTCGATCCTGAAGCCACTGCAATATATGAATAAGCTTCAACCTTATCTGGTGGGATTATGAAATCTTGCATCATGCCCAAAACAATCTCTGGTGTTGTTTTTTCATTACCTGATCCTTTAATCAAACCGTCACATACAACTAATAGTAGCTTATTTGTAGCTGGGTACTCAGTGTTTGACAAAGAATCTAAAGTAGTTCTTAGACCATCTTTGCCCTCTGAATAGCATGTTACAAAACAAATAATATGAACTAAAGGAAAATTATGAGGCATGTAGAAAACAGATGGCTGACTCAGAGATTTTGGATGGATTAATGAGGGATCAAAACTATTTATTTGTTTGTAAGGTTCCTCAATCGGTGTCATAAGGCTTTCTCTTGTAGAAGACGAACATGTTCCCGATATATATGATGATCTTAGGTTTATTTCTTCCATATTTTGTTTTAACTGATTTTGAATAACCATTGTAGTTATCCCATTAAATGCCGAACAGTCCAAGTCCTTTGCTGACATATTCAATTTAAACTCTTTAAAATTAAATAGCTTGCTTGATGAAATAGTGGAATTCATGATATTGTTTTCAATAGTAGAGTGCTTACCATCAGTTTCCTCAACAGATAATGCTTCTTCCTGAAATAATGGTCCTTGAAATTCCATCTCATTTGACCATCTTTCAATTTCTTTCATATACTTCTCCATTGCTTGATTATTCATTGGATATGCACCTTGATTTTTGGCTATTTTCCACCTAAAATAGCATGCCACTAGAAATTTTGCCATAACAACTCCAAGAATTATAGTTAATGATACCAATAATACTACATCGGAAGCAATGCATCCAATTGATTTGGAGTCAATTCTTCCAACCCTAGCTATATCAATTAAACATTTTAAGACTTGTTGTTGATAATAGTTTGATGACAGAATTGAAAGATCATATCCTTTTAATGCCGATGATTGCAATTCGTCAAATTGTGATGGATAAGATAATTGGTCTTTATCTAACCAATTTAAAATATTTAAATCTAAAACTTCCCCATTGACTACAACCAAATCTCTCTCTTTGGATTTTAAATCCTCCCATTTATAATAAACGTCAGCAATATAATTCATAGTATAAAATTGTCTTCTTGCATTGTCTGATGTGTGACACCCCCATCCATCATAATATTTTGATTCCTGAAATTCTGGAAGTGATGTACCATCTACTTTCATCAACGTACATGGAAAATACCATGCCACATCTCCTTCCTTCGTGTGTGGTATTGAACAATTTTCCTTTGGTATAATCAATCCCTTGCAGTTTCCATTGACATTTTGAAATAATAAACTTGCATCCATTCCATTTGCATTATAGGGTGGGTATAAAATATTGGAGTTATTTTGGACCCCAGGTGCTTCTGGATGTTTGAAGTCTTGTAAATCGAAGACTTTTCCATGTATAAGCAATTGGTCTGTGAAGTTACCTTTATGATAAACATGTAAGGACAAATTTCTACATACTGTTTTTGTAAAACCAAATGTCAGAAAAGCCACAAATCCCGCCATATAAAACACGATGGATATTAGTCCAATCTTCTCTCTCCATGCAATTTGTCTCTCTCTTTTAGGCATACCAAAGAATTTTAATACAGGTGGAGGTGCCCAAAAAGTTATAAAATAACAGTAGAATTTCCACAATCTTATTTTAGTTTTCCTATCATCCCCTGCGTTTTTTTGGAATGATTTCTTTGTTATTCCAATTACTTCAAGGACCTCCTTATCTGTTTTTTCCGACTTCATCTCTTCCTTACTGTATTCATAACTAAGATTAGTATTCCTACGTTTCCTCAGACTGCCTTCATTAACGTCAAAAGGAAAATTATCTCTGAAATGTTTTGCATTTATTGGCCTTGAAATAGTCCTATGGGCACCGATTTTAATATGATCTTGATTTTCAATTATTTTTTTTGCATAGTAATGATGTGGATTGTGGGGATCCTCTAAATTGTCTCTTTCAGGTCTAATTAGTGAAGAGTGTCTCGTAAAATTGGGGGAATTATCAGAATAGTTTAAAAGGATATTAGATGCTCTATCTCCGTCTGAAGGAAACTGATGACTTTCAACATCCATTTCTCGTCAAAAAAATTCAAACCTTCCAAATTTCAAATCTTCTGTAAAATATTCACCGGAAATACTACAGTTATTTCAATTTTTTAGAAGGAAAACACAAAGAACATATTGAAAGGAAACATTAAAATGTTTATATAGCCCAAAATCGAGATAAGTAAGACTCGACTTAAAATAATTCTTAGTTATCCTATATTTATAATCCTTCAAAATCTCCTTTTTGCATTATGTGTCACAGCATTTTGTCCTGACGCGAAACAAAATATATTTGAATATGTTTTATCAAATAGTTATTATCTTGCTTAGTCTAATCACACTAATTATTAAAAACATATGGTATTAAATTTAAAATTTGAACTAATGCACAAGAGTCTATTTATTTGTATATAAAAATGATAATGATTTTCTTTTTGGTATTTTTGTATAATTTTAACCAGATTTGCTGAAGATTTTGATTTCTGGTATCTTCCAATTTCTTGAACTGTCAGATATTTCTCTCTTGTTAAAATAACTAACGATCGCACGCAAGTATTTCACAAATAAGAAAGCCATCGAACCAGTTACTCTGAACAATGCTAAAGCTGCAACAGACCATAAAATGAACTGTAGGTATTTATTGTTTGTGTCGTCAGGGGAATAAACTTCTATAATTGCCATGATTAAAATTAAGTTTGAAAGTAACCAAAACATGACAATTCTTGTTCTGATATCTCTATAATAATCATTCTTCTTTTGAACTTTATCAACAACTTCTTCTTTCACTTCAACTTCCTTCAAACGACTTTTAATTTCAATGTACTTCTTATCAACTTCCTGAGGCCAATCAGTTTCAACAATTTGCTTCCCATCTGGACCTTGAACAACAATAGCATTTGATAATGGTTTTGATACTTGAGTGGAACCTTTGGTACCCCAGGAAACATCATGTGTATTACAAAAGGCAAAAATTTGTAAAGTACAGGTAAATGCTGGTAATGTTGCAAAATATTGGACAGAAGAAGTAATCATATGCCATGGATCTAGATACATTACGGAAGCAAATGTATATAGACCATAGGTAGACAACAATGAAACAACAATGTTGACAAATGCCGAGTAGCTTTCAGTGTGAGAGGCCAATGTCTTAAATGCAAAAACAAATCCACATATCAAAGCATATAATGCACACACAGTCAATATACAAATGGATGTGATGAATAAATATTTACCACCTTGTGGTCTGTTACCCATTGAAATAATGAACAAACATGCTAAATCACAGAATATCAAATACTTGAAGAAGATGAAAAGTACCACACCATGTTTTATGGTATGATTTAAAGAGCCTGCTAGATAGTAAAAAGTTAAAACGAAATTACTAATAGCGAACCATGAAAACAACATTTGAACAAATTGGTAGAAGAACTCAACATGGAGAAATATCTTACGTAAAAATGAATGATTAGTTTCCCAAATTTGATAAAAATGAAGTTGTGCATACAAAGCAGCAAAGGTGGCACCGTTTAACCAACGTCTTCTTTGTGATATAAATTCCGGAATATCTTCCGGAACATCCGTTTCACCCTTAGCTTCTTTAACATACTTTAACACCCAACTAGAATCCCTTTTTGCAACTAATTCCCAACATAAAATTCTATCTTCTGCTAGATACATGTTAGCGGTAAAGACGTTTTCGTTTCTACCTTCAAGACTTTCACCCAAAAAGTATGAATTCAGTGGACCAGTACCATCTTCATGGTTTTGTAATGCACGATACCTATAGGCGGATAATGCACCTGGTAAGACGGATATATAACCAAATGTACTTTCTAAAGGTTTATCTAAAATATTTGAAATCTTATATTCAAAATTTTGAGATGCAACTAATGGGTTTAGAAGCTTTTTACCATGTTTACCTTTCATAGCAATAATTTGACCAGCTGCGCCTGCAACATTAGAATCCAAATCAAAAGCTTTCCATAAGTGATAGACGGCAGTATCATTCAGTTGTGTACCAACATCTACCAACATAACAACATTTGGCTGTAGAACAGGACAGAAAGAATTAAACAACCAACGATGAGAATTAATTTTCTTCTTATTTTCTTCTTTTAAACAAAATATCAATTGTACTGGAACAATATCCTCAGAGACATAATCTAGTTCAGCATTGATCGATAATTGGGTTGTCAACTCGAATATATGTGCTTTGACGGATTCCCCGTTAACTGATGCTTTTGCCATATCCTCTTGATAAACACCTAGTGCAGCCAAATAATCCAAAGATCCTTGATTAACTTTAGCTCTACCATCACTAATCAAAATGACAGAAACTTTTTTCCATCCATTAGGACCCCATACATGGGATTTTTCACGTTTACATAAATGTGCAACATTTCTCATAATAGAATGTAATGTTCTTGCCAAAGCATATTTATCTTCGTTATACATTGTAACACATACTACAATTTGACATTCTCTATTCATTTCAGCAAATCTTAATGAGTATCCTTCACTAGCAAAATCATCAGATTCTACTGTACAAGCAGTATATCTCATCTCTGTAAATTCAGGTGAACTTCTTCTTGGTAAAGAATCTAGTAAACCTCTTGGAATTGGATTATCCAATTTTAGAATAGCTTTATTAGTTGGAGCATTTGTCATCGTCCTTCTTTTACTCTCAGAATTAGCACGTCTGACATAATCACGACGAACAGGATGGTTCAATTGGAATTTGGTTTCACCAAAGGTGTCACCGGAGAAAATACTGTCCTTTTCACTATCAAAGGATTTCCTCATTTTTTCATCTGACATATATGAGACAGCCGCCGTTGAAGCCATTGAAGCTGAATATTGAGTATAGGTTCTGCTAACATTACCAAATAAGTTATTAGAAGTCCTGGTATCTTCACGCAAATAACTATTAGTAATTTCCTCAATATCATCTCCATAATAATCCTTTTCCATTTCAATTACCGCATCTGTAGGTCTAGTTGGTGATTGTTGCAAATTTGCTAAATATCTATTAGCAACTGGCGTGTTATGTGTGCTATCCCTGTAAAATTGATTTCTTTGACGACGTTCAGGGGAGTATCTTAATGCAGCCTTTGATGGAGATTGAGGCAAACCTTGGAATCTGTGAGAATGGTCAAATTCAGATTCATCAACGAACGGGTCTTCTTGGACTCTTGAATTCCATTGAGGTATCTCTTCACTGCTATGGGTAGAAAACCTTGTCAAATTTGGTTTACGAGGAGACCTAATAGGAGAAGCTCCAGAAGCATCTGCTACAAAAGGATTTCTAGTCATAATATTTCGAATCAAATTATTGATTTAATATATAAGATCTCAAAATATTATTACTGATTGCGTCGCTTATCGAGATAGTATGGGTAATAATGTTCAAGGGTTTTTAAATTAAGAGTTTTTAAATTAAGAGATGGCTAAGTATATATAAAAAATTTCAGGGAAAAGATTGAATCCAGATTACAAGTTTATATTTACTACATTTTCATATACATCAATGTCTTCTTATTTCGAGACTTCTTTAAACTTGAAATATTTCATAATTTGCCCGAAACGGTAATAGGTAAATAAATAGGAAAAGAATGAAAAAAAAACATTTACTAAGTTGTTCATTAGTATGTAGTTTCGAAATTATAAAAATAGGCATCAGCAAAGAATCTAACAAGATATGCACTCGATTCTAAGATTGTTCACTTGCGATTAAGCCTTTGAAATTAAGGTACATCGAGAGTTATGTTATGTGCCATCTTGGCTGAATTAATATTTATGTTTATTCTTAATTTTGTCCTAAAAAATTAAGTTGGATTAGATCAGCTGAACAATTGCAAAATTTAGGTATCAACTAATATGTCAAGCTACAGCTTGAAACTACATCAAGAATATTCATTGTTATCATCCTTATCAATCCAATAATTTTATTATCACATTTATTTTATTAATTTTTTTTAATATGTTCAGTAAATATATATAATCATGTAGATATATATTTATAAACTTTGGAAGACAAATGTAAATATTCTAGTTTTTACCAGCACCTGCTCTGAAGTAAATAATGTCACCATCTTCGACAACATATTCCTTACCCTTTTGTTGTAATTTACCTGCAGCTTTAATAGCAGCGTCATCTTTGTATTCAAGGACGTCTTCATACTTCATAACTTGAGCTAAAATAAAAGTGTTCATTAAATCATTGTGAATAACACCAGCGGCTTGTGGAGCTTTAGTACCTTTTCTGATAGTCCATTCACGAACTTCATCTGGACCACAAGTGAAGAAAGAGATCAATTCCAATTTAGTTCTCATGGTGGTGACAATCTTTGGTAGAGCAGAAATAGCACCAATGTTCTTCAATTCTTCTTCAGCTTCTTCGGTAGACATATGCGATAATCTTTCTTCCAAACAGACGGAGAATGGGATGACCAAATCACCTGGAGAGAATTCATCTACCCATTCCTTAATTTTCAATAAGTACTTGTTCTTCTTTCTGATGTAATCTCTTTCAGATAAGTTAATCAAATAAATAGTTGGTTTAGCAGTTAACAAATACATGGAGTTGATGGTTTCAACTTCCTTTGGAGTCCAACTTTGGTTAGCAACTCTTTTACCATCTTTTAATAAATCAATAATTCTTTGAATCAAAGCCATTTCTTCTTTCTTTTGTTTGACTTCCAAAGATTGACCACCTCTCTTGGCGATTTTTTCAGCAGCTTCTAAAGCTTTTTCAGAGAATTCAATATCCTTCAATCTCAATTCTTGAGAGATAATATCCAAATCACGAACAGGGTTAACATCACCTTCGATATGGATAATTTCAGCATCATCGAAACAACGAACAACTTGATAAATAGAATCGACGGATCTAATATGAGACAAGAAAGCATTACCTAAACCTTCACCAGCAGAAGCACCTTTGGTCAAACCAGCAATATCGTAAACAGTCAAATGAGCTGGGACTTCAGAAGCTGGCTTGTAAATTTTACTTAACTCATCAAATCTTGGAGATGGAACAATAACTCTTGCTTCTTCTGGATCAATAGTAGCAAAAGGATAGTTTGCAGGATTACCTAAAGGACATCTGGTAATAGCTTGGAAAAAAGTAGATTTACCAACATTGGCTAAACCAACAATACCAGCCTTTAAGTTATTACCTGGACGACCTAATAAAACTTTTTTTTCTTCGACTTGCTTCTTTGGTGGCATCTTTTAATCTCTTTTGTTTTAGTTTCTTACTCTTATTAAAGCAGTTACAGCTCAATCAATCAATCAATCAATCAATCAATATATATGTATATATTGATAAGTACATTATACAATTTCTAAAATAAATGCAAATGCAAATGCAAAGCAATAAAGTAACTAATTTGAAGAAAATACAAACATCTACAAAAAAGAACAAATCCAATAAATTGAATAAATCAAGAATACGCTAAACTGTGAACACTAGTTAGTTAATTACTACAACATCTCTCTCGTTGATGCTAGAGAATAACATAAGACAACCACAAGTGAAAAAAAAAGTGAAAAATATTCAAATCATCACCACCATAAAAAAGCCAGAATAACTAGTAAAAAAGCAGAGATTGGACCTTTTTGCCATCACATCTTCGCCATCTATCATTGACCGCAACAGAACATATCTTATCGAATTCGAATTCAAAATGTACAAGAGAGAAAAAGAAAGGAAGAGGTAGGAGATGAGAGATGAGAAGACCCAAACTGAAAAAATTTCACATCACACCAAGGAAAACTGGGAAGAGAAGCAAAGAGATGAAAGACGGCCAGAAATAGAAGAAGTCACTAATAAAATTTGTATCAAGAGGATGGAAGAGACAGAGTTTAGAGAGAGTCGTTTGCTTTACGTGGTTCCCATTTCCATTTTAACTTCAAGACTGTTACAAGACTATTTTATTTATTTCTATTTCGTCATTGCAAACAAGGAAAGTAGAAAAAAAATTTTTTTTTCCAGTCGATTCCATCTCCTTATACTATAAGAGTAAGAGGGCATTGCAATTAGATCACACTTGCTAGTATAGTATTCAATATCACGTTGCCAAATATTGTTCTTGGTCATACTGTCAGGTTTGGCAAACAATATAGACTAAGGAAGAGTTGTGATGCAGTAGTTGATAATGAATTCTTGATTATACTTTTGATCCAAACACATATATGGGATAGACTAGGGAAAGGGTATCTATCATTTGTTGTATTATAATCTTGATTAACCTTCTTAGGTTTTTTTAGTACCACTTCCTGTTCATGGTTGACATTGATGATTCATGCGTTTTATATATATATATATATTCCTCCATTTTAATGACTTAAATTTTCTATTAAATCTCTTCTTGTATTTTAATTGAATATATATAATATACCTTTTGGAACAAGTTTTTGTTTATGTCTTTGGGTTAATACCGTTCACAGCTAAGCCCTAGTAAATATCTTTGGCTAACTTATGTTAGTATTTGTAGTAATTGTTATACTTAGTGGATTATTTAGAAACCTAAAAAAATGTTTGAATATAGACACATAAAATAGTGAAGCCAAAAAATTCAATACCTATTAAATTTTTACTTCTTACTAACTACGATGAATTAATATATATGAAAAATAGAAATTACTATTATTCGGAAGTAATTTGGCTCATCATTTCCATTTTAACAATACTATTTGTTTTTTACCCTTTGCATTAATCCCCTCTTTGACCTTTTCAAGTATATCTTTGTCATTACTGACATCCCATTCTATATGATTAAAATCTCTTGATAAATTGGGTGTCTCAATATGACCTTCTTGATATAACTTGATAAAACCCTCTACAGTTTCGACTTTTTCAGATGGATTCTTTTTTGTATTTTCAGTTATCCAATACCCTTTAGAGGTCAACCCTTTAAAAATGTATAAGGAAGTTGGTAAACTAACTGGTTGTTTAGACATCCCCCCATATGTTAACATTAGTGCGTTCTTTTCTAATTTACGGGCAATAGAACTGCTAGATTTTCCACCAACAGAGTTTAAAGCTAACTTTATTGTACCATTAGGTCCTAATATCTTCGGTAAATCTTGTTTACCAAATGTTTTATCGTTATTCATAGTTTCTGAAATAACTTTAGTGGCACCATATTTATTTTCTAATTCTTGTGCAACTTCATCAAAATTATCACGATCTCTAATAACACTCAATGTTTTAATACCCCTTGCCTTAGCTATCTGAGTTACCAATTTGGAAACACCTGAAGTACCAGCGTTTTGAATTATCCATTCATTGTTACTTCCAGTTGAATCCCATTTAATGTAATTATTTACCAATTGATAGGCAGTACAGCCATTGACAGAAACAGTGGCTGCTGATAATAAGTCTAATCCGTTAACTTTAATCAAATCAGAAGGATTAGTAATAGCTTTATAATCAGTCCAAGTACCTTGGTTTGACTTTAGTGGTATAACCCAATCACCGACTTTAAATTTATCTGACGCTTTAGTTGGTACATGAATAACTTCAAATAAACCTTCATTACCTGCAACAGCAGCTGGTTCATCCGTAGAAAAATCTAATGTTTTTTCAGGAATTGAAGGGTAAACACCTTGTAATTGATTTATATCAGAGGGGTTAATAGGAAATGCCAAAGTTCTCAAAACTATAGATTCTTTCAAATTCTCCTTTGGGACATACTCTTTGACTGAAAGCACCTCGGAACAATTATCCACATCATGTTTCGAATATATTAAAGATTTAAACGATTTTGGAAGTGTAGCAATACTCCTACCAGTAGGTGTACCCATAATATTTTTAATTGGTACAGAATATCTAAACATTATTATATCTGAATCTTTAGTTAATTTAACAAAAAAAATTACAGTCTTCAAAAAATTGCCAAAATACAGCAATTACTATAACCAGAGAATTTTAGGTCTTTTTATATTTATAAATGTAGTATCAATATTAAAGTATACTGGTTGGTTACCAATGACTACAAGAAGTCATGATAATTTATGCCAGTCATTGATTGGTTCAATGTAGTCCCTAATTACATTTTTACATACATTTTTCAGAGTCTTAAATGTGATCCTTTCTTTTCGGATCACATGATCATAACTTTTCTTTTCATCCTAAAATATGAAAATTATTCTTTTGAAAAATTTAAAGATCCATTAATATAAGCGATGAGATGAGATGAGATGAGGTGAGGTAAGGTGATAGAATACGTACAGTTAGCAGTTAAATAACTATAGATTGCTACCAATTTGATTCGATTAAAATCAGCCTATAGCTTAATTAGGGTATATCTCTCTTAGATAATTGTATCTGTAAGAAGTCGTTGCCGGTTTGATACCATACCTTACCTTTTTTTATTTAGTGATAAGTAAGATACAAAAGCAGGCAAATTGTATATTATGGCAAAACAAAAGACTACTACTAAGACCACGAAGAGGTACAGATACTCTTCTTTCAAATCTAAAATCGATGATTTGAGAATTGAACCTGCCAGAGTTTTAACTAAAAGAGCCCATGATTACGTGGAAACTTCTCACTTATTAGCATCTTTTGATCATTGGAAAGAAATTAACTTGAGTGCTGGTTTTACTAATTTTTCAGAAGAAATTGAAAGATATATTCAAACTTTGCCCCAAATTTTATATCATCAGGATAAGATCTCTGAAACTTTAATAAAGTATATCGATTTACATGATGATAAATCTTTACAACCTCTACTTGAAGTACTAGCTCAATTTTGTCATGATCTGGGTCCAGACTTTTTAAAGTTTTATGAACCAACAGTGCTGTCATTAATCAGACTATTAGAAGAAGCTGTGAAATTTGAATCTACTGAAGTATTCGAATGGGGGTTTAATTGTTTAGCATACATTTTCAAATATTTGTCCAAGTTTTTAAGTGATGATCTGGTTACAACTTTTAATTTATTATTTCCTTTATTATCTCACTCGAAGGAATATTTATCTAGATTCTCTGCTGAAGCAATGTCATTTTTAATAAGAAAGGCAAGCTCAAAGAATTTAGAAAAATTCATTGTATTTTCATTCAATAAAGTTGATAACATTGAACAATCGAACTTATATGAAGGGATTTTAACATTGTGTACTGAATCTTTAACTTCTACTCAAGGTGCTCTTCACTCCAAATCCAAGACAATATTATCAATAATCATTTTAAGTAGTTTGAAATCTGACAATCAAGAAGTCACTACCTCATTGGTTTGTGATATCTGGATGAATATATCAAAACATGCAACCTTGGAAAATTTAGAGCCTCTATATTCTGTCGTATTGGAAATTTTAGGAGGACAGATTGATGAATCTAATTTAGACATGATCACAAGGATTTTAGGAACTTTAGTCTTTTCTGAAAGTGGTAAAAAAATTTCCAATTGGAATCAAGTTACTTCTGTTATAGATAAGTTAATCACCAAAGAAGATACAACTACTTTGAATCCAAAATCGCTAGCCTTCCTTTTTGGGACATTGTTCCGTAATTTGGATATCAAAAACTTGACAATATATCATAAGAAGTTCTTTGAATTTTATCAAAACAAGTTTCCAAGTTTCTTTATAGAATTTTTTAGGCTTTCTTTGGACATGAGCGCTTCTAATGTTTTATCCTTCAATGGAACAAAATACTTTCAAAAATTTATTGGAAACCATGGGGAAGAATATGGAAAGCAGCTATCACTATTTTTATTAGAACTTGAGGAAGATGAACAGTTGAAGCGAAAATTACCTGTAAGCATTTCCAGTGACTTTTCAAACACATTGGTAAAATCATTGGATGGTTTATCCACTTGTGCCAATTTACTAGATATTTACTGGAGAGTAATATTACTGGAACATTCAAAGAGCAAGTGTGACACAAGTGTAGTAACTATCATCATCAATTTAATTTCATCAGATAATAAATTTGCAGATTTTGAGAAGGACATTATTGGCCATTTATTAAAACTACTTGTACAATTGGATGTGAAGGATAAAATAGGTTTACTGGAGATGTTGTTTGGTCAACTTGAGAAGCTAAAGGACAGTGTATATTTTATAACCGGATTTAATACCTTTTTGGCTTCATTTAACGGTGACAATCAATTAACTGAGATATTGAATGGCTACCAGTTGAACTTTGAGACCTTATCGACAAATTTGTATCTCCCAGACCAGCAGATTCGTTATGAAACCTTGAAGTTGTATTCGACTCTGTACTCCATTAAGGGCCAAGAATTTCCAGTCCTGCTGAATGAGTGTAAAATATTAGAAGAAATTCCCTTAACATTGAACAATGCTCGTGATATTACTGTCAGAATAAGAAAAATGGGAGAATACTTTAAAAACAATGAACTGGACCCTTTTGTGAGGACCGCTTTCTTTAGATTCTTGTTTGGTTTGTTAACCATCAGATTTTCACCTGTTTGGGATGGTGTTTATGAAATACTTCCTGATATTTATTCCAGTGACCAACAGCTAATATGGGATCTACTTTTGAAGATTCTTGTTGCTCCAGATCACATTCACGTTGTGACATACCCTGAAGATATAATGCAAGATGATCTAGATTCTGAAGTTTGGCAAGTGTATGTTAGTAGATTAAATGATTCTCTAAAGCGTGTCTCTAATCTTTGGTCTAAATACACCTACAGTGAAAATTCTTTACTGGAGATAACAAAATCTAGAAGGGGTAATTTGAAATTCCCTCCCCAAATTAGAAGCCAGTCTTTAAAATTGATGAATCTAATTCCAACACTTGCAGAACGTCACTCAAAAGATATTGTCCTTTTCCTATTTAACGAAAATGAACTAAAAGATATTCTGAAAAGTGACAATAGTACTACAATTACGAATATCACAAGTGCATCAAATTGGTTTGATCAAGACAGAAATTCATTACTGAAAGTTGTGGCTAAGTTCAAAAATATCAAGTCAATTTATAAAGAAGACAAAGTTTATACAAGACTGATGTCTCTATTGAGTAGTGGTAATAATGATGTCCAAAAACTAGCATTGAGTGCTTTATTTGCATACAAAGAACCTTCTGTGGTTAAGTACAGAGATAATTTGAAAAGCTTACTAGACGACACTTTATTTAGAGATGAAATAACCAAATTTTTGGCAAAGGGTGAAGCTAGAATCATAGAAGATAATGACGAACTAAGTTTAATGCCATATATATTGCGGATTCTTTTTGGTCGTGCTCAAACTGCAAATTCTAGTGGTGTCAAAAAAAGTCGTAAGAACGCTGTTTTATCAGTATTACCAATGTTAAAAGAACAGTATATTGTCGATTTTTTCAGATTGGGTGGTAGTAGATTTAAGCATGAAATTTTCTTTGAATCCAGCCACACCATTCCAGAAGAGGATATGACACCAAATGGGATGAAGCGTATGACTGGTTTTGTAAATATTGTCAGTCAAGCTCTTTCGGTTCTTGGTGCACGCTTTCCTAAGGTTATTGCTAGTGTAATCAGACCGATTTTATACATTTTAACGGTTTCTAATCAAGCCCTGGCTGATACCGACGCCAGTGATATTGATATTGGAGTTCAAAAGGTTTCTTCATACTTAAGGCAAATTACTATGAGATGTCTGTATAATATTTTTGAAACAATTGGAAATGAATTATCCTGGGATGAATTTATTGTTGATATGTTCCAACTGGTTATTGAACCTCGTTTGGCCAAATTTGAAGGTGAAAATTTACAACAACCATCTTCTATCTTGAAGTTGATTTCCTATTGGTCCACCTCTGAACAATTATATCCATTCCTATACTATAACGACTACTCTGCTCCTGCAGCGTTGATGAGGACAATGTCAAACCCAAATGTAAAGGAATCCGTCCTAGTAGTGATTCTGGAAGCTGCCAACAATATCATCAAAACTCCATCATCGTCTGACCAATATGTAGAGCTTGTCACATTGATTTCCTCAACTTCACTAAAAATACTTCCAGAGCTATATCCCAAACTTACGAGTACCGAATCGGTATCAGTTGCAGTCGATTTACTTCTTAACATGACAGAGGCAGGATATGTCAGTGATAATGATACAAGAAAATACCTTGTAGAGTCTTTAACCCAAATTATTGATGGAGGTTTGAGAGTCATTGACAATAACGGAAGGTTGAAGGTGTTGAAAGTATTGAGTGTTCTAATAGCAGAGTATGACTGTTCGTGGTCAGAAATTGAGAAACTATATGAAGTATGTTCCAATTTATATAAAGTATACTCGGAGAGAAACTTGAGAGACGCAGTCACTGATGTTTTTACTAGTTTAGGTGAAAGATTCTCAAATATCGAGAGAGTAGCAAAACTATTAAGAGATCTAAACTCGTATTCAACCACACGTATCCATGAATATGATTTCCCAACCAGATTGTCTGCTTTCAAGAAATTCACAGAGGAAGATTTCAAGACTTATACAGAAATTGAATGGCTTCCAGTCATCAACACTTGTTTATATACATTGAATGAGAAGGATGAATTGGCATTGAGAAATAATGCTAGACATACCATCAATACATTCGTAGATTTTATGAATGCTAAAGCTTCAGCAGAAGATGCGAAAAAGGCGGTAACATTATTGAAGGCTGTAATCTTGCCTTACATTCGTGCTGGTTTAAGAAGATACGATGAAGAAATACAAGGTGAATATGTTGGTATTTTGGCTTACATTGTGGCACATTCATCGTATTATAATGAATTGAATGATATGCGTGTATTGCTATATAATGATGATGATGAAGCTAACTTTTTCACTAACATCAACAATATTCAGTTACATCGTCGTCAAAGAGCAGTAAAAAGACTAAGAGAACATGGCAAAGAGCTGTCAGATGGTAGTATATCTCACTATTTGATTCCAATTATTGAACATTATGTATTTTCCACCGAAGAAAAATACAGGAATATTGGTAATGAAGCTCTATTGACAATAGGTGAACTATCTAACTCTATGTCTTGGAATCAATACCAAGCATTATTTAGGAGATATATTTCAATTTTGAAAAATAAGCCGGATCATTTGAAAGAGGTCGTGACATTACTTACTCAGGTCTCCATTTCAATCAAAAACACCCTACAAAATGAAAGAGGTAGGTGCAAAACAGATCTAGTTCTAAAAAAACTTCCAAACAAGATTGCTGGTATCGATTCCTTTGTCATCAATGAGGTATACCCACTTTTATCCAAGATTTTGGCTACAAGAAACGAAGAAACCATAGTTGCAAGAATGCCATTAGCCGAAGTTTTGGTAAATATTGTATTGGGTTTGGAATCCGAAACTATGGTTAGCTTATTACCTGGTATTTTAACCAGTACATGCCAAGTCCTGAGAAGTAAATCAGATGATTTGCGTGAAGCTGTGAGAAGAACATTATCCAAAATCAGTGTTATTTTGGGACCTGAATATCTGGTATTCATTATTAAGGAATTGACATCTGCATTGAGGAGAGGCTCTCAGGTACACGTTTTAAGTTACACAATACACCATATTTTGAAGGCTTTGGAAGAATACTTGAATCATGGCGATTTAGATGTTTCTGCCAAGATGATTGTTAATGTCATTATGGAGGATATCTTCGGAACCGCTGGTCAGGAAAAGGACTCTGATAATTATAATACGAAGATTAAAGAAGTTAAGGTAAACCGAAGTTACGACACTGGTGAAATTTTGTCATCGAATATTTCTCTACCTATATTCAATACCGTTTTGTCACCTGTGAAGGCATTATTGATGGAAAAGATGAACCTAAAAAGTCAGCATAAATTAGATGAACTTTTGAGAAGATACGCGTTAGGTCTAAACCACAATAGCGATACAGGTAAAACAGATGTTCTGAAATTATGCTATGAAATCTTTGAACAGTCCCAGCAACCAGCTATTAACCGTAAAAGTCAAAAGAAGACTGAAATAGATGAAAAAGAAGAATTTTTCTTGGTTAATTTGAATAGCAAAGGTGTGAAAGTCCAAGTCGAAAGTTCACTATATATTGATACTTTGCAGCGTTTTTCTCTTGATTTACTAAAAACCATACTTTCAAAACATTCAAATCTGCTTGATGTTGCTTACCTAGATGGGTTCATTCCTCTATTAAAAACGTCGCTGCAGTCTGAAAATGAAGGTGTGTTGGTAAGTACGTTACGTGTACTGATTCTATTGATTAAATTGGACTTCAGCGATGAATCAGAACCGGTTTTCAAGAATTGTGCAAGAAAAGTATTGAACATAATTAAAGATTCCCCTTCAACATCTACTGAATTATGCCAGATGGGCTTAAAGTTTTTGTCATCCTTCATGCGTCATAAAGATATAAAATTAAAAGACACTGCTTTGAGCTATGTCTTGGGTAGAATTTTACCTGACTTAAATGAACCTAGTAAACAAGGTCTAGCATTCAACTTTTTGAAGGCGTTGATATCCAAGCATGTCATGCTGCCAGAGCTGTACGAGGTGATTGATTCAGTTAGAGAAATAGTTGTTACTAATCACTCTAAAGAAATCAGAGATGTTTCAAGAAGTGTATACTATCAATTCTTGATGGAGTACGATCAAAGTAAGGGCCGTTTAGAAAAGCAATTCAAGTTCATGGTGGATAATTTACAATATCCTTCGCAGGATGGTCGTCAATCTATAATGGAACTAATAAATTTGATTGTGATGAAAGCTAATGAAGTCTTGTTAACCAAGCTTTCATCGTCATTTTTTGTAGCTTTAGCAAATGTCTCGTTTAATGATGACAGTCCTAAATGTAGAGAGATGGCTTCTGTGTTATTGGCTAACTTGTTGCAAAAAGTCAACGCTTCAAGTTTGGATACAATTGAAAAGTACATAATCTCATGGTTTAAGCAGTCTGACAACCCTTCTTTCCTAAATCTAAGTTTGCGTATCTATAAGATCTATGCAAGTAGTGTTGGTCTAGGAAGCAATCTAGTGTTGGATGAATTGGCAGTTACTAGAGTCAAAACCATAATATCTCAAACTGGTGTTGGCTCTTCCATTGAATGGGATACTGTATATTCTGCATTATCTGTATTTACAATCATTTCTGAAAAGTCAGAGAGTGTATACGGCTCCGACTTTAAAGGAACTTGGGATAATATCATTGGATGTTTATTATATCCGCATACCTGGGTTCGTTTGTCTGCCAGTCGTTTGGTGAATCAAGTTGTTAACAATTTAGAAAAGTTTGAAGTTAAGTTTACTGATTTTGAAATTCAAACAATTGTATCAAGAATCATGCACCAACTATCAGCTCCATCAATATCTGAAAATTTATCTACAGTTGCTATCAAGACGCTAGTTAAAATTGTAATTAGATGGAAAGACCATAACACTAAATTCATTTCAAAAGATGGTGATACTGAAGAGAAGACACCTTCTTATTCCAGTGCATTAGATTACATGGTATCTAGAGCATCAGCAATTATTAGAAGTGAAGAGAATCCAAATGATTCATTTATGTCCAAGAAGTCTTCTATACAATTGTTGGCAATGATGGTGCAGCTAATGAATGAAACTCAACTATTAGATGAATCGGAAAAAATCATGTTGCCACTATTCATTTATACAGAAATTGATCAAAATAATAGGTTAAAGGATCAGGATAAGGAACTAGTAGACCTTGCTCAAGAATGTTTAAAAATGTTAGAGGTCAAAATGACTGTGTCTGACTTCACCAAATCGTATACCTCTGTCAAACAAACTGTAATGAAGAGAAGAAGAGAGAGAAGAACAAAAAGATCGATTTTAGCTGTGACTGCTCCAGATATTGCCGCACAGAGAAAGTTAAAGAAGCATGCTAGATCTAGGGAAAAGAGAAAGCATGAGAAGGATGACAGTGGATTTTATCAAAGAAAAAATAAGACAAGGAGAGTATAGAACATAAATTAGATATAAATAATATGGTTAATTGGATATGGTTTTGTTAATGCTAGTCATTTTATTCATTCAGTACTCATTAGTTTAAGCGGTGTAGTTATTCTTGAACGAATGATATTTGACTTTCTTTAAATAGGATTATATATATTATATCTAAGTAAAATTATTTATACTTCATTTAATTAACTTAGTTATAGAATTTAGTTAACCCTATGTTTCTAATTTCAAAATCAAATGTTTAATTCATATTCATCGCAGCATTTCTAAAAACATTACTAGTAACTATAATTTAGGTGGTTCTAAAGGTGAAGTTATACTTTGAAGCATCATTTAAATCATCATTTCTGTTCCTCTAACTTCTTTAGGACTATATCAACCTTGTCTTGTGCATATTGCTGCTTATCAGTTCTAGTTCCGATTCTTACATCCGATTGAATTCTGACTATTCCCTGTTCGTGGGCATATTCATGTAATTCGCCAATTAATGTGAACACTTCATCCCATGGACCTTCGATTGTAGTACCTGCACTATGTAATGTACTCTTCAGTTTGCTTTCACGAATTTTCTTTTCTATCATTGTGACAAAATCAGAAACACTTGCTGATCCAGTTCCAATTGGTACCATACAAATATCAGCTAGACAATAAATTTTTGGCATTGTTATCTTAATTAAATCGAAGTTTATATCTTGGTTCTCTATGTAGTTAATTAACAAAAATTATCTAAGTCAATTCAAACTGTTGTTATAAATAAAATATTGTAATTTTTTGATTTTTTTGATTTCTTAAATGTATTTTTCTTCCCTATTTGTATATCCCGTTTCACATCTCACGGATTATATAATACGGGTGGGTGAACTATTAAGGGCTTTTTAAAATATATATAACTAATCTTGACGATTTCCCAAAGAATCCCATTGGACAATATTTTAACTTCATTCGAAGACTGAAAGATATCAAAAAAGATTATAATTATAAGATTCTATTAATAGCTCCCTAATTAGTCCTTTCAAAATCTTTCAAAATATAATACGGATACTATTTTAAGTTCAGTTATGAAATAAAAATATGCCAATTATTTGATAGTTAAAAAATAAAAAGGCAAATGACCAATATGTATATAAAACAATATTAATTCACTTAAATAAATACAAAAATGTATAATCGATAAATAATAAAAATATAATAAAATTAGCCAATAATGACAAAACAAATCTATTTCGAACAACATATAACTTTAATGACATCAAGGAAACCTGGTTGAGTAGGAACCTCATTTATCAAATCAGGTGATCACATATTATAAAAATCTTTTCTTTATCTATTTTTTCAATATTAGTATAAAATAAATACTTTTTCTATATTATTACTTAACTTCGCACTATAGTTTCCGAACACATTTTATGTATTTGGATAAAAGATTATTCTATTTTAGTACTTAGTTACGATAATATCCTCAACATAAGAATTATTATGGTAAAATGCTCAGAAAATGGTCTACAAAATATTTTATTAACTAAAATTTATACTTTGAACTGGAAAGCAGGTTCCAATTACTTGTTACTCCAGAACTTTTAATATTGAATATTTATTTACCATTAAATTAAAAGATATATGTATTATTATTATTACTTTCAATATATACTGGTAATTCCCCTAACTTGATTATAGTCCATAGTTTGACCTTTCCTCAGGTCTTAAACTTTTAAAAAATGGCATTGGGGGTATACAGGTACCCAATGCCCTTTTTGCATGACTGTTCATGTACTTCAATCCCAGAATATAACTGGAATTGACCCAACCAAAACCTTCTGTAGCCACACCTTCGAAGTCCGAACCTTGGTTACCGTACTCTGCATCCACTTTATGAGGATCTGTACCTCTTGTCAAATCATATTTTTCGACAACCATTCCGTTGTAGTCTACAAATGACTTAGTCATCACGTATAACCACCTATACGCCAAACGGGTAGCTTCACCATTATATCCATAATCTGAAAGTCCCTTCCATGCAAGGATTTGGTGAGGAGCCCAACCAAACGGATAATCCCATTGTCTTGAAGGTCTATCGACGGATATTGGACCTCTTGAAGCTTCAGTGCATGCTACTAAACCTCCTAATACCTCCAATTTCGGTAAAGAGTTTTCAACCATTATTTTAGCCTGCTCAGGGGTTGCCAAACCAGCCCACAGAGCCCAAAATGATGTGGCAGATTCATACGATGTCCTTTCCTTAAGTTTTACATTATAATCAAAAAAGAATCCTGATGATTCATCCCATAAATATTTATTAATTCTTTCCTTTCTTTCAGAAGCCAGATTTTTCCAATGCTGAGAATCCGATATAGTTCCATCGGAATTATCTGTATATTTGTCATCGCAATACTTCTCTATAAAATTTGCAATGTCCACTTCGTATTTATACAATAAAGAATTGAGATCTATCGTCGCCAAATATGCGCATACACCTTCGAAACGATAAGTAGTGTCATGTCCGGATTCTCTCACTGCTCTATCATGCAGGAAAAATTCATCTAATGCAGGCTCTTCAACTTTCTCTTCGTTATATAATTCTTTGAACTCATCTATCGAAACTTTGTATTTCATGGCATATTGTTTCAAAATTGTATCAAAATGATCAGATTCTGTTTCAGGGGGTATACCTTTACCATCTGGATGATAACATGAAAGTCCTGATTCTTCATCCAATCTTGGATGGGCCATCCAAACAGTTTTATATTCTTTTATGGCAGCTTTAAATGCTCTCTTTAAGAAGTCAATTGCATTTGGGTTGTTGTCACCACCAATTTTATCAAACACTGTCAGTGCCATATCTGTTAAAAAAGGTGGTTGTGATCTGCATAAATAGTAACTTCTATTAGCATTCAAAATTTTTCCATAATGGTCAATCTCGAATATGAAGTGTTCCACCATACCTCTGGCTACATCGACCTTACCATTTTCAACCAGGCCCAAGGTCATTAAGTATGAATCCCAGCCATACAATTCATTAAATCTACCACCCGGGACTGCATATGGATAACCAAGCAATGTCTGTTCACCAGTTGTTGGGTCAAAATGTGTCTCCATTGCCAAAGCAAGCAAACCTGGAATACCATTTAATGATTTCACAAATTCTGGAGTTATGTCTTTAGGTAAGTACTCAACTTCTAATTGCAAAGATGGATCCATGTGAGAAGCTTGAACATAAAATTCATATTGTTCAGGACAATTGTAAGGTACGTAAATTCTAGGATTTTTTGCACCAGGTGTATCAATTTTTGAATCACTAGCAATTTCAGCGACATTTTGTAAATCTATTTTTCTTGTTAAGTTGGACCAGAATTGATTAGAGATCAATCTTTCTAGACGTTTAACTGGATCCTCATTGATACGAGCCTCGTCCAGGAATATCTGGCGCTTGCCCATCCTTTTAGCAAGTGTTAATTCTTGCAATAAATTAGAAAGCATATAAGTACCTCTAACATTGATGAACTTATAACCATTCGAATTAGCAGTACCGACTTTCAAAACTTTTGGGCCCTTATCTTCTATGGTAATTTGATAATTTTGATCCGTATCCTCGTTAGCTAATAGTTCATCTAATGTTGTATCAACATCTTCAATGAAAAATCTACGATTACCTTTACTACTTATGAAGGAGTTATCTTCAGATCCCCTTCTCTTCAATGGAAATTCTCTATTTTCTTTTAGCTTGTTAGATGAAACTGCATCAAAAACACTATAGGTTCGTGTTCTCGATAATCTTGATTTAGTCTTGAAAGGATTGTTTTCGGGACCATGAAAGAGCTCGGCATTTGAGAAGGGATCATTGAACTCTTTCAATGAAGATAATCTTCTACTTCTACGCCTAACAATTGGCTCCATAGTGGATGTTAAAACTGGACCATCTATAATAGCAGAACTAGAAACAGTCATTTTGGATTTTGTTTTATAATGCGACGGTAAAAATAGTTAGCTAAATTAATGTTAGAATAAAATCTCTAAAATGAATAAAATTGAAGCCTCTTTTTAATTTCTGAATATTTTTCGTATTTTTTTATTCTTCTTATAATTTATTGGACACTATCAAGGATTTTTAAATCGTACAATACCTGGTTTATTTTAAAATAAATACCTTAATGTAACGAACGTAAAAGCGATTGAAAGGTATAAAATATTGAAAAAATTTCTACCTTTTATCTATGCCAAAATTGTGTAATGAAAACCACACCTTAGTATTGCCTAAAATATATTGAGATGTTACGATTACCTCAATATTTTTTGATATTTTGGTATTTTCCCAATTGTGAAAGAAATAGATCTTAAAGAAATGTTGCCTTTAATCTTGAACAATATGTTGGTGGGAAATGATATTAATAGAAGTTTATACTATTAAAAGAAATGTTCAATAGGAAAAATGAGCAACTATTTAATAATAATAAGGGGTGTTAAAATTTATGCAATTTAGAAAAAATTATAAATTTAACTTATTATCCCTTTTCTCTCCTTTAATTATGATGATGATAGAATAATAATATACCGAAGTCTGTTATTACTCTTTACTCTTATTGCGAAAAACTTTTTGAATAAAAAAAATTTGCCAGCAGTAGCGATAGAATTTAGTTAGATCTAGTTGATAGTTTTAAAAACCGTGTGTATAAGATTTTTTGAAAATATATTATAGTATGGTGTATTATCTTATATTTTAGGAATTAAATTCTATTATTATTATCTATAAATTGCTAAGTGCCCCCTTAAACGTTTCTATAACAGGATTCTGTTTATTAGAGGGAAATTTTTTTAATAATAACAAAACTAACTGGGAAAAAAAATATATGTCGATATCCTTAAAAAAACGATCAAAACGAAAAATCGGAAGAATTGTCTCTCGATGTTTTATAATACCACCAATTTTTAAAAATCACACAGAATGAAAAAAATTAAAAGTTCGAGAGATTTAATTGTATTTTATCTAATCTAAACGATTTTAAATTTAAGGTTTAGGATGGAGATTACTGTTTCCTATATTTTACGAATCTCTATATATATAGATATATAGACATATAGATATATAGATAGATATATTGATTTAAATGTTATGATAGAAGTGAAAAGAATTTGATTGAAAGTAGCATCGATTTTGAATAGATTTTTATACTATCGATGGATATTGATGTGTGATGAGAAGAGGTATTTAGGTATGAGTCTGTATAGACGGATAGAAAGATAGTTAGTTGTAGCTAGATACACACTATCGATGGGTTGTTGTTTTTTACTGTTTCTGTCAGTCTGTCGGTTCTCTTTATCCAAAAAGAAACAATAAAAAGAAAAAAGGGAGAATGGCGGAAAAGAAGGAACTAAAAGGAACTAAAAGGAAAAGTTGATGGATGGGTTTTTCTAACAACTTCAAGTAGAAACACCTATTCAATCATTCAAAAAAGAAAAAAAAAGGAAGCACGTAAAAAGTATCTAGAAATAGACACTGTCTTTTCTTTTCCAAAGATGAATGTATGGTTTATGAATGTTCATTTCGAAATGGTATTTCTTGATCTCTTGTTGTAGGAAAGGAAATTTAAAAAAAAAAAATAAAGAAGGAGATTGATTAAATCAAGTCGCCAAAGCTATCCACCCCATCCATCATCTTTCTGATCTTCTCAGACTGTGTTTCTTCTTGTCATAAGGATCCCAAAAAAAGGAACCTACACAAAAAAAAAAAAGAATATGAAGGTAAAAGGAAAGATAAACTGGAACCGAGTATAAGTAGTAATATGTTGTCTCGATCATTTTTTATACTCTTTTCGTCCTATTAAATTTCCTTTTTTTGACAACATTGTCTCTAGCTGGGTTCAAAAAGAAATAGATATGGTGTATAGTGTCTTTATTTATTGGCATAGTTGTCTTGACTTTAAGAAGAAAAATATTTAAAAGGAACTTCAAGAAACCACAAATGATAATATTACCACGAAATTTTTGAATCACTAAATGCATGTTCCCTTTTAGTCTATTCTTTTTCCCATTACTATTTTGCTTGGCTCTAAAAATAAATATAGTTTAATTGAGGTTTTTACTTTTTTGGACAGTCTCTTCTTAAACCACTCACGATTGAATATCGAGTAGTTGTCAGTAAAGTGCAATGATAAGCTACCATTTATTTCTGAAAGATTAAAAATTCTTGGAGGGATTTTTTGGTATGCTAGGTTTGGCTTATTGCTACTGGTGATAGGCGGAAAAATACATTAACCCACAAAATAATAATTACTATTCGATTGATTAGTCTTTTTCAGATAATTTCAAGCTGAAGAAATCTTGTGAAATAAATAGAGTCACATTATTATTATTATTATTATTATTATTATTATTTTTGAACCCTTTACATAAATGGTTTCACCTCAGATTCGGTACACTCACATATGTTTACAGAAGATTTGTCGAAGTGTCGCAATATACAATCAAATTAGACTATAATATTCTTTGGCATAATATGACGCATTTTTTAGTGTTGCTAAAAATAATCTATATTTTGAAATAATGATACTTGGTCTTTGTGTATCAGCTACCATTCTGGGCCTAACTTTGTTATCTTGTCAGGTTTATATTGGCAGACGCATTCATTATCAGTAAAAAGACTCCGATAGTTGTCAAATGATCAACCTGTCGTGATTTAAATAGAAAAATCTTGGAAATGACATTAAATAATAGGTATCTCGATTTTAGAGGTTGTAGAAAGAGGGCATTTGGTGTAAATAGTGAATTTCGATAATATATGTTTTTATTATCGAAAATTTGGTATAGTGGTTTGATGGTTATGATTAATTTGAAATCAAAATAAATGCATAAGTTAAATTATTGGCTACAAATGGGCAAAAAGGTGAGGCATAAGGTTATAAAAGTGTTATATTATACAATCAATTCGATTTAGTCTATAATTTCATGTATTACTATATATTTTTAAAATAATCAGTAAAAAGAAATAAATCATTGATTTAAAATGCAAATTTTGTAAATAATATTACTGTCACTATTAACTTTTATAAGGTTCGCATGTCTATCTATATATATACATTAACGTGTCTTCGTGCATTCTGTTAACATATATATGTTTTGTTTTACCTATTAATTCTTTTTTTTATTTAATACTTGATTATTGTCATCCTTTACACCATTAGTTTCATTTAATTCACCGTCATACTCCTCGCCGGTTTTACTACCTACGTTAGTAAATGACTTGTTAAATACGAATTTCAATAGAATCCATCCCATTCTAATAGGGCCGAATTCTGGCCACAAACAATCCAATAATTCTATTGTAACATCATGGTTAATCACTTGCCATAACATGAAATCACTCAGTCTTGTGACACCGCTAGTTCTCACTAATAAGTCCAATGGAGGTAAACCACTAGTGTATAGATTTGAATCGAGTAATTTTTCATTAATTTCATTACCTGATAAATTTTGTGATAAAACAGTTTTAACTGAATGGAATATTTCTTCTCTGCCTGTATATGGGAAACAGATGTTTAACGTGGCTCTATTATTATTTTTTGTGATTTCAGTTGCTAATTCTATATCTTTTAGGACATCAGTTGGTAATAGAGACAAATCACCTATCACTCTAACTCTTATACCATATTTTTCTGCTAAGTCGCCATGTTCTGTAATTTGCCTTATTCTATCGCTAGCTAATTTCATTAGATGATCTACTTCTTTTGAACTTCTTTTAAAATTTTCTATTGAGAATGCGAATACAGTTGTAATTTCTACACCTGATTCGTAACATAATTCTAAAATCTTACTCATACTTAAGAATCCAGCTTCGTGTCCCTCTTTTATTTCTATATCTTTTTTTTTAGCATACCTTCTATTACCATCCATGACGAAACCTACATGTTTTGGAACACAGTTTGAAGTTCTAATTGTCTTTGAAAACAAATTCTTGAGGAATATCATAGGCATTGAAGTGTCTGAACTGGAATTGTAGTTATTCATTGTGATCAAAAAGGGTTAGTAGAGAGAATTGGAAATTGAAATGCAATAGAACAATATGTGTAAGTGTTAGCTATAACCTTTTTCTTTGGGATTCCTTTTATTCAATAAAAGAAAGAAAAGGATTTTACTAGTATAAATATAATTTTTGAAGCAAATGCAATAATATTGGATTTCGATTAATTAATTAAATAATTAATTAATTCAAAAAGATTAAAATATTAAAAAATTAAAAAAAAAAAAATGAAGAAGGAAAACCAATGTAGTGTAATATAATTAATTCTATAAGAATAAATTGATGATGGTGATAATAAAGGGTATATTATAAATAGATGTTGAATGCAATTTAGTTACTTTTCACTTTGTAAAATATAAATTGTATATTTCAATTTCTAAATTTTTTTATCTTAACGAATTAGTATTTTCGATATTCTAAGCTTTTTTCAATTTTTCTTGATGGCTAAAAAATAGTGTTAGTATTATATTAATAATGCTAAAAAAAAAAAGTCAGATGAAGATCAAAAAAATGACAGTAACAAGTGGGAATAAGTGGTAGGAACAGTAGTAGAGGTGAGATTATATGTGGATACAGATATGTATGTATATATATATATATGTGTATGTGTGTATGTGTGTATGTGTTTTACGAGTGTATATAAAATGAAAAAACTTGTGATATAAATAAATAAAATGTAGTGCAAGAGCAGACCTATCTGCGATGGGGGAAAGGCAAGAACTCGAACGTCAATAGTGTTTGTTTCAATGGCGTACCCTTATTTTCGAACAAAATAAAATAGTATTCGATGTTTCATAAATCGAGAGTTTGCCTAAGACAAACAGAACACACTACACAATATAGAATGTACAAGACAAGACAACTTGAAAAGAGATTCTGAAAATGGTTACTTGTTCCTCTTTTCTTGTCAGTTCATAGGCAGAATCAGTTTCTCTGTACTGACGACGACAAACGTTAAGAGAGAGAGAGAAAAGTCGAAAGATGAAAAAAAATCATATCAAAGTGCAACTGCAACTGCAACTGCAACGTAACATATTTCGTTCATTTGAAGTGAAGTGGATTGAGGTGGATTGGATTGAATTGGCTTTGGGCTGATTTTGGTATTTTGGGAAGGTTAGTGCTGATGTGTAAATGTTCATATGTGTATGTATGACGTGTAACACGATAAGATATGTGCTGTGTCTCTTGTGTCTGTTTGTAGACATACAGCTAAACCCCGTCTGATTGTGGACGTTGCGGGTAACACAACACACTACGTATAGGGGAGCGGAGCGTAGGGGAGTCACCGTTAGCTCTGGTGTTTCTTTGCACGACAGCACCTTGCCAGTTTGGGGACTAGCTTTCCACTTCTTCCCCTTAGTACAAAATGATAAATTCACCGCCTAATCTTATTTGAGATTAGGTTCCTCTTTTACCCCTCTGCTTTCGATCGCATATTAACTCTTGCACTATAACGTTTGGTTGGTTGGTGGCTAGTCTGTAGCATAGTTCCCAACCTTCCACACCTCTCTGTACCGATCCTCCATCACTATCACCACCCACTTCGTATAGTATGATATGATATGATATGATATGATATACGCATACAAAATTGCATGAATATCCATAGCATATTCACCCCATCGCCTATGCTCTACACCTCCCCAGGGGAAAGCAGGGGTCTCTCCCCCATCATTTGGAACTGTCAACCATTTCTGCAACTACAACTACAACTACATCCTGGGCAAGCCCAGAAACCCAGGATTCTAAAATCAAGAAATAGATCAGGTAGTGTTGGATCTAAGGGACACCGACAACCCACCATAGGTTTTATGACTGTAACTCAATTCAATTCTAAAATAATTTGTAATTTATGGCCTGATTTGCTGACTTGCTTGCTACCTCAGATCAGACAAGAGACTATTCTAAAAAAAGCTGAAAATTGCAGCTTAAGAAGCCATTCAGAAAATTTAAACCATCAATTTAAAAATAAAGTTAAAAAAAAATAATAATAATAATAATAATAATAATAATAATAATAATAATAATAAGACTTAAAAAAGTAAAAAGTGAAAAGTGAAAAGTGAAAAGTATCTAGATATATACACATCTCTTCTCATCAGTTCAACATAATTTAGTCAATTTTATAAGGGATTAAGTGAATTATTACTTACACATTATAAATATTTACCAATTATTCTATATCAAAGTTTTCAATACTTTAGCAAGTCATCAGAAAAGAGAATTGAATTTTATTTTTATTTTTTTTTTTGGTATCTTTGATTAACTAACTGAATTGACTTATTGATTGATTGTACTTACCATTCATCTTTGTTTTATTTGCATTGGTAGTGAAAGCTATATTCTTTAATATCTCTGGTCTTTATCATTGTCATATACCACTACAATATTTATCGAATTACTCTTACTGTGTGAGTTTAACCAAGTAGAAAGAAGCAAAAATAAGAAAGAAAGATACAGGTAAAAGATTAATATTATTGTTAATATGTTGAGACCAAATCCTTCTCTATATTCAAAAATAACTCACTTAAAATGCCATCGTTACAAATCTTCATTTGCATCGGCAATTGCTGCTGCAAGTAAATTGGTAACTCCAAAAATCATGTTAAGAAACCCAATTTCATTGGTTTCAAATGAAATGAATAATTTAGCAAAACATGTAATGGGTTTGATTAGTTCAGGACATCCAACTTTGAATAGAGTCACTAGTTACTATTTCGAAGCTGAAGGCAAAAAAGTTCGTCCTTTATTGGTTTTGTTAATTTCAAAAGCCTTATCAACTATACCAATTAATGAAAGAAATAATTTAAAAATAGATAAATCAGATATTCCAGATGACCCAGTTTATTCACAACCACCACAATTAACTATTTTAGAAAATCCTTTGTCAAATATCTCCCCTTTACATATCTTACATGGTATAAAACCATTAAATCCTTTAACTAAAGGTCCTGAACCGATTCCTGAAGCTTCATTCGATAATGATAACGGCATCTTACCAAAACAAAGAAGACTTGCAGAGATCGTTGAAATGATACATACAGCATCTTTATTGCATGATGATGTGATTGATCATTCAGAAACAAGAAGAGGTAGGCCAAGCGGTAATAAAGCATTCACAAATAAAATGGCTGTTTTAGCCGGTGATTTTTTATTAGGTAGAGCAACCGTCTCTATATCAAGGTTAAGAAATCCAGAAGTAGTTGAATTAATGTCAAATAGTATAGCAAATTTAGTTGAAGGTGAATTCATGCAATTGAAAAATACCGCCGTTGATAATAATTTAAATACAATTGACGAAGGAAGAAAAGAATTACCTCCTTCTATAGGGAAATTTACAAATGACCTTCATGATTATCGTGTACCAATTAATGATAACTTACTCACAAGTAAAGATGCGATGATAAATACTGCATTCGAATACTATCTACATAAAACCTACTTGAAAACTGCATCTTTAATTTCGATGGCATGTAGAAGTTCTGCTATTTTATCTGGTGCTAGTCCTGAAGTAGTTGATTCATGTTATGAATATGGTAAGAACCTTGGTATTTGCTTCCAATTAGTAGATGATATGTTAGATTTTACTGTCTCATCCGAAAATTTAGGTAAGCCAGCAAGAGCTGACTTAAAATTGGGTATTGCTACCGCTCCAGTCTTATACGCTTGGAGAGAAGACCCATCTTTAACCGAGTTAATTTTAAGAAATTTCACACAACCAGGAGATGTTGAAGCTGCTACTAAGTCTGTCATTCAACATAACGGTGTTCAAAAGACAAAAGAGTTAGCGGAAAAGTATAGAGATGCTGCATTGGCTAATTTAAGAAGTTCATTCCCTGAATCTGATGCTAGATCTGCATTGGAATTCTTAACTAATACTATTTTGTCAAGAAGAAAGTAGTGATTATAAACAAAATTGCTTCTTATCTTTTTTCTTACCTTTAAATTCTTTTCGAAATTTCATGGAGAAATAATTCTGGTATTACTATTTAATCTACCTATATTATACACAAAAGAGCAAATTGCCATTAAGATTAATCTAGAATATTTTGTTTGTGCAATTTCTAAAGGATTCGGTTTAAAAATTGATGGGAAACTATTATTAGCATGCAACGTACATGATTTTTTTTGCATTTGGCCTATAGAATAAAGCAAGTATACTTAAAAGCAATTTGAAGTTTGGCTTATTGGAACTCGATTACTCGTACATATAACATATAACATATCTTAGTTAAAATTAATTGGTTGGTTTTCCAGTCATGTCTGAGATATAAATAATTGTAAATAGCTTAAAAAATAAACACAAATATTAGTATTATTAAAGAAATATGAGTTAGTATATTATCAGTGATTGAAGTTAAATACTGTGACAATTTAGAAAGATAGGCATTACTTTAGACATACTTTTTAGGTAGCTGATTAATAGAAATGGTTTTGACGAAAAACTGTTTACCAGAAGTAGAATAATTATATGAACTAAATCTACTATGATAAAACATGACTTAGTTGAAAAAACAAATGAAATGATTATCTTCCTATAACTTTTATATAACTTTATTAAATATATAATTGGTAAATTTGAACTTTTAGTGTGTTACATTTGTGACGTTCAATAATTTTGAATACTTTTTGCACTGTTGTTCTACTTAAAATGATGAAAGTTGTTATAATGATTCACATTTGTGAATATTTTATGCTTTTCTTTTGTCGAATTGATTAATATCAATGATTCAATTATGATTACAATTGGTTTAACATGAGGCTACCTTCGATAATGTATTATAGGTTGTGACTTTTACAATCAATCGGCCTATTTTTTTTTAATTCAATTACGTCATATGGCTTATACATACGTTGATGTCTCTTTTCGTTCTGCAGCTGTTTCTTAAAAATTAATTGTGTCTAAGCCGTGAAAGGGCTAGATAATTCTATTATTATAAATTAAACAAGACTACATCATCTCCTGTTACTTTAATTGAATTATAACTTTTACTATGTTTAAGGTATTAATCATGGTAATATAATTAACTTATCTTAGAGAATGTATCAACTCCTTAAAGTAATACTTACTTAAGGATATAAATTCGACGATATTTGTTATTACTGATAGCTTTTAAAAGAGATTAATTTGATAAGGTTCCATAAAAAAAATTATTATTAGTAAGAATTTGAGTATATCAAAACATCTTCCTAATACATTTGCTTATATAAGAAGGAGTTCATGAGTCCCATTAACCATTCAAATGGTTGTTTAGGTGTTTTGGATAAGAGGGATACAGTATGGTATGGCTGGGGTGACGGTTCTGGTTGGGAATGGGGTAGATGGATTCTATTTGCTTTATTCGGTTTAGCCTTAATTGTATTCTTAATCAGTACATTATTAATAAATAGAAGAAGATCTCAAACAGGGAGGGCTCCTATAAGAGGTACAGCTTGGTTAACCCCTCCAACTTATAGACAATCACAAAGAGAATACAATGGTAATTCAGGGAGAGTTGTTGAGGATTTTGTCCCAACTTATACAGAGAAGGCTAATACTGAAGATTTAGGCCATTTTAATCAGCGTGGTGAGTTTATACCGAATGAAGAAGCAGAATATGTGGCCCCTCCTGTCTTGGATTCTGAAATGAACAGACAACCTATGAATGGCCATGATCAGTCAATTCCTGTTCCACCGCCTGCTGTTGTTCATGATGGGGATTCTTCAGAATTTGATTTTGATAGACAATTTAGAAGAGATACAACATTTACTACAGCAAGCAATTCAATTACAAATAATAATTTGAATCATATCGATTCAGAACCATCGGATCCGAGTTCATCTGGAGGTTTAGCCTTTTCAGTGGCTACGAGCAGTGGAAAATTGTCTGCGACAGAAAAGGTACATGAAACATGATGAAATTTGATTGTTAAAAAGTATAGACAGTTTAGAAACGCATTTATTTCCATTATACCCAATTTATCTTTCAATCTCCTTTCCCTTTCCCTTTCCCTTTCCCTTTCCCTTTCCCTTTCCCTTTCCCTTTCCCTTTCCCTTTCCCTTTCCCTCAAACTTCTATTTTAGTTCTTATTATTACGGATTTATTTTAATGAAATTTCAAATCTAGATTATGCCCCCATATGATATTCACTATCTAATTTTTATGTTGTCTAAATCAGTATGACTACAAACTAACATTGTGTTAGTAGAAAACCAAGCGATTGTGGTTGACTCTGTATAATTATATATATATATTAATTAATTATGTTAATTACTCCTCTAAAAAGATATAGATATTACCAACTAACAATAATAATAATTACTATATTCAGTATATACTTAAAATATAATGCCATTACCATAAATCAATTTTAATTTAACAATAAAATCAGAGGAAATTTATATTTTGTTTTGAAATGTTATATTTTTATTCTTTACTTAGGCCAGTAAGTTGCTCCAACTACAAAAATTGCTTTCAAAATATTAATATTTCTCTATTTCTATTCTATTATAATCCTTTTTGATATTCTCATAAAATAGCTCACTTTTAGATAATGTTATCCATATCTAATAGTAAAACAGGTTGTAGAAATGATATTACTATCATATAAACATAGTATCACTGTCACTCAGGAAGTAATATTATGGATAAAACTAATGCCGTAATCATCATTGGAGAAAATGCGACTGCTTAAATAAAAACATATTTAATCATTAACGTTAATTATGAAATGATACAGTAATAATTATGAGTAATATCGGTAGATCCATATTTTTAAGCATAATATATATATATATATTCTATGTCGTTTTTACCTCTAATTGAAAAGAAAAAATTCTGGAGACAGATCCAATTGGTTGTAATAAATATATAAAACATCACCATTATAATATTTCAATTCGATGTTATACGCTATTAGTCTGGAATCCATTTCAAACAAATCATAACCTTTTTAATGATAAACTTCACTAGCTAATAATGCATACTGACATCTTGAAGTTCACCATATGAATTTACCCTTCCTTGCGTAATGCAAAAATGTTAAAACAAACATTAAAGATTTGGCGTTTAATACATAAGGCATCTAATCATAAAATGCTTTTAAATACGATCTGAAAATAGGAATGGCTATTAATAATTGGTCAAATATCTTCTTCAAGTTCTCATAGGGAAACTGGTATTTCAAACAGATATATTCGATAGAAGAAGAACCGGGAATTTGTTTACTAATGCTTACAGTAAACAATTCGACGATACTACAATTTGGCTGAATATATCTAATGGACCTGTACGATGAGCTGCCAAAGAGTGAATTGTTAGATACGCTTGAATTTTCACTGCTTTTAGAGGCTGCAATACAATATAATGTTTCCTTAGTAGAGTTTATTTCATTGAATGCCAGAGATTTGGCAAGGCTACTAAGAAGATCAATCAATGAAGTAGCAAAGTTCCAAAGATTGTTAATCTTGGAGTTAGAAGCTCAATTCAATAAAAAATCTCAACCAGTTTTGCTGCCAAAGTCGCAAGCTCCTGAACTGTTTAGTACAGGAGATTTAGGATTAGATGAAGCATTAGGAGGAGGTATATACACACAATGTATTACTGAGATTTATGGTGAAAGTTCAACTGGGAAATCTCAATTGGCAATGTTGTTATCATTATGTGTTCAATTACCTAAATCTTTAGGAGGACTTGAAGGGAAATCAGTATATATAACCACTGAAGGTGACCTTCCAACTGAAAGATTAGAAGGAATTATAAATTCGAATGAAACATTTTCTTCTAATGGTGTTTCTCAAGAGAAAATATTTACAGTTAGTTGCAATGATTTAATCAACCAAGAACATATTCTTGATGTTCAATTACCAGTTTTGTTAGATAACAGTAAAGGTTCAATTAAAGCTATAATCATAGATTCAATATCACATCATTTGAGAGTAGAGCTTCAGAGTACTTCATATAAAGAATCTCAGGAAAATAGGCACTATATTGATATATTAGCTGAGAAGTTATTGCTCTTAGCCAAGAAATATAATGTTGCTGTTATAGTAACAAACCAAATTAGTGACAAACCGCTAGTAAAACTTTCAGAACCTATGCAACAAGATCTATTAGACTATGAATACCAACTTGGTTGGATCGTGGGATGGAAAGATTCAAGCATTTTATATAGGCAAAGATATAACGAACCCACCTTATCATCTCAGAATGAGATTACTGAGACAGCAATATTATCCGATGACGAAGACTATCAGCTAGTGGAGAAAGAAATGAAAAAACTAATAAAGGCAGAAGAGAAGAAGTTTTGGTCACACGCTGATGGTCAAAATAACAAAGAAGATACAAAAGATTCAAAAGCAAATGTAAAGGATAGACCTAAAATTGAAATTTCTTCAAATTCTGGACACAAAAGAAAAGTCGATTCTCGTATTCCTAACTTAGGACTATCATGGTCCAATCATATATCAACTCGACTTTTGCTGAAGAAAATGTATAAGGCCTCACCAATGGTCAGAAGAGGTGAGATGCATTTGTATAAAGGGAATGACACATCTGCATTTTGGCAAGTGAAGAGAGCAATGAAAGTCGTTTTTTCAACATTTGCACCTGATAGTGAAGTATCCTACATGATTACAAGCAGAGGAATTGAGTCAGTTCAATAACGAGAAACATTACCAATTTCTATATATTTATGGTTTCTTGGCATTTTTGAATAGAAACAAGGAAATTGAGTAGATAAAAAAATGGAGTCCTTATTTAGTATTACATACACAATTAAATAACTACTGATATAATGAAATAAAAAATATTTAATTAAAATGAAATTTGATATTAATTAGATTTTGTTGTTTTGAATGCAAAGTATTTTAAAATTGGATTGAATTCTGTCAGGCTAAATTCGTTTGTATTTATCCCTGTGAATCCATTCCGAACCTATTAGATTGGCTCCTCTTTTTTCTGCAAGACGGAACCAAGATGCTGCTCTTTTAATATCCTTCTCATGGAAGTCTGAATGTTTTGACCAAATTGTACCGCTTAGACACATCGAGTCAATATGACCCAATGATCCTGCTTTTTCTAGATATTTTAAGCCCTTTAATTCGTCTTGTTGTGGAACCCCATATCCTTTTAGATATGAAATGCCGCATTCATATAATGCTGGAACTAGAGGTTCAGCCACCTCAGTGGGTATAGATGATCCATTTTCTAGTTCAAATGGATCTATTGTAAGTTTAAATATTTCATCATTTTCAGACTGAATGCCCGCAGCTTCTCTAATGTAATGAAATGAGGCTTTATAATTTTTCGCTGTACCATAACCATTCCTTAATGCCAAGCCATATAATAAAAATGCAGTTTTGTTTCCTGTCAAACAGGCCAATCTAAGTTTTTCAGTAGACTCTATAATTTTACCTTTTTGTCTCATTTGGATTGCCTTCTCTATATTATTTCCTTGAAAGTCGAAATATTCTTCAATGTCATTAGAAGAGTCCAAGGTTGGCTCTGATTTTAATATTGGCGTCTTGAACTCCAAGCCAGGATCGTTTTCATATGAGTTCTTTGGAGTTATAAATGAATAAGAAGTTTCCTTTACAGAACTTCCCAAAGAGAGCCTTCTTTCCTCAACATTTGTCATGGTATGACTGCTCTGAACTCTCTGGGCAGGCTCCGAATAATAATTCGATTTAGCATAAGATATATCTGAAACTGATCGTATATGGCCCATTGTCTTCTTTCTAGAAGGCTCTACATTATTATTGCCATATCCCACCTCTCTAGTATAACTCTCATGGCGTATGGGTGAGTTACGTTTTTTTTCGATATATAGTGTATCTGTAGTATGCAATTGATCTGGCGAGTTCCTTTTTACATTGGTGAAATAGCTTTCTTCATTAGCTGCGTGTAATGAAGTCTTACTTGATCTTGGTGACCTGAATAGATTCCTTAATGAAAAGGAAGATTTCTTTTTATGAGTCTTGTGTGATGGAATTGGATTAGTTAGATCCCCTAAAGAGCTCGAACTATCGATTATTTTTACAACAGGTGTTGCAGGAGAGGGTGTCATTATTGTATCTGAAGTAGATTGACCCTTAAAAGCAGGACCATATAGAGACAAATCACTATCAAAGGAGGAATTAGTGCTTGGTTTTGATAATGTTTCTCTAAATGAGTTATTGGAGTTATTCGAATTAATACTTCTTTGATTTCTTTCCAATGACGATTTTTGATTACTCGAGTTCTGATTTTTAAAAAGACCATGTGTGTTAGGATGCTTCTTATCTGCTGTATAATCTTCATTTTGGTGACCACTATCGTGGTATATGCCAATGTTATGATTATTATTTCCTTTATGATACAACGGATTTCTAAACCTATATTTTTCAAAATTTACCATATTTTTTCTATGTTTATTAATATCATGATGCTTGTCTGATTCAACTAATTTTTCATTATTTGAAACTTGTTTAATCTTAGAATTTTCATATCTGATGTTTCTATATGGATGGATTCTATCTTGATTAATAACTCTATTTGGTAAGTTTTGAATATTATTTAAAAAATCTTCATGATCACTATCTTCTTCCACAAAATAAGAGTATCTTGATTTTGAGGAAAAATGCTGTTGTACATTTCCAGAGGATTTATTATTTCGAAGACTAAGACTTTTATCATTAAAACTAGGTTCAGTATTCATTGTTGGCACAGTTCTCGAAGATACGTTGTTTCTATTTCTTAACGATGGGAATCCTGACGCAGGAACAGATATGAGTTTTTCTTTATCTTGTAATTCATTTAATTGTTTTTTCTTTTCTTCCTCTTCTAATAAAGCTTGTTGTAATAATTTTTCGTCCTCTGAGGTTAAATCTAGTTTATCCAATAATCTATCTGTTGTTAAAATTGTTTCAAAAGAAACCGAGCTATCGTTTGCGCTCTTGTAGAATACATTGGAAGGATCATTCTGTTGATATTTAGTTTCATTATATTGATTAGATATATTTCCTTGATTCCTAAGACTATCTAAGGGAGAAGGTCTTTTGTCATAGAAAGACATAAGTATTTAATATGACGAGTATATATTTTAACTTTGATTAAAATAATTAAATTAAATGGCCAACAATTTGAAAAAACACTCCACAGTTCAGTTCTTCTTTTATTGGTTTCCAAAATATTTCAATTTCCGATCTTAATCTTAATCTTAATCTTATTCTTAATCTTAATCTTAATCTTAATCTAAAGAAGAACCAAAGAATAAATAAATATTTTGATTCAAATGTAATAAGAATTGATTTCTGGAGATCTAAAAATGAAAATGCAAATAGATATAATGATTAAAAAGATTTAGTATCTAATAATCAATGCTTTATTTCCCTATTGAGGCTGGAATCACACTAGTTTGGATCTATTTCGCTGTTTTAAAATCGAGAATCCTTTAAAACAATTAATAAGAATGAATCAGCAAATTCCCTTTCAAAATATATCAATATATTCCAACAGTGTCTATATATTTACTATCAAACTTAACAAAAGGATATCAAACTTGTGCAAAATTATAATAAAGATAATGACAACAGTACAGGACCCGACTCGACCTGATCAGACCCAACTGGAAGAATATCAGAAAGATCTAGTTATTAGAAAGATCTAGTTATCAAAAACTAGTGGTTCCTGATCACTATATCCTAATAAATAATACAAAAAAATGCTATATAGAAATAATTTCTATTCATAGAAACTTATTTTCGAAATCGAAATCGAAATCTAATTCGAACTCGAACTCGAACTCGATTTCGAATTCAACCATTTAATCCACTTTGTTAAATTTTAAGGTTAAGAAGTACAGCAGTTTTAGATTTAAATTTAGAATTTAATCAAATGGTTACACAAGAGATGAAATTTCAGAATAAGAAAGGGAGGACCAGTACTTACTACCATGACCTTAGTGAATGGAAAAACATGCAAACTTAGGAATGACTGGGGAACGCTACAGCTCTGTTTGAAACTTTTACTCTTAGTGTTACTTTTATTTTAGCTGTTGCTTTTGCATAGCTATTTCCAAGATATTATGCTACTTCAGTTTACTTAAGCTTCAGCGAGGTTAAGGTTTAGCTTAGCTATCACTTAAATTGCTGGGTCTTCATAATTCAAATTGCTTGTTACATATATATAACACTTCCATATGTCTCAACTTCTCTTGACCTTGTTAACTGGGATTTTGGATTGAGGGTGAGATGCTGTATGTTACACTGTGTTGGAATGGTAAATTGGAAAAGGAAAAAGAAAACGAAAACGAAAATTATGTATGTAATAGGTAAAGTTTCGTTCATTATAATACGATTGATACTCTTGATTTCTTTTGATTATCATGGAATCGATCCAATGAATGTAGTTGTAAAATGCTAGCGAGAAGCCTTAGAGGAACGCATGCAGAATTACAACTAATATAATTTCTGAAACCTGTAATATAATATAGACAAAATTCTTATGTACAGAAGACCATCTCTGAGTTGTTGAATGCGGCGACAAGTCAGTCTTTTACTTTAAAAATGCGGTACAAGTAATAATATGATGTCATTTTTCTATGCAATGGCAAAGAAATTAATTTCTCCAAAGTGGTTAATGCTATGCTCTCGAATTAAATGCAAAACCAGAATAAACAAACCTACGGTCTATCTGTCTATCTTACAGCTATCAGTCATTATGTATTTAGGTTTATATATTTAATTGGCATTATCTTTTATTTTTATATGCTTTAACTTGTATATCAGTTATTACACAATTTATGGAACGTTAAATAAAGAGGAAATATTTGTTATATGTTTGTAATGTAACATGTAATGGAGGGGATGTAAGAAAATGAAATAAATACACATACATGTTGATTTATGTATGGTTGGAAAATTATTGACTTTTATCTTAATGTGCTTTGGAATGTAATAGACGTGAAAAAAGTTAATGGGAATGTTTCGATTTTTCGATTTTATCTTTTATTATATTTTTTCAATTCTTGGGTATTAACTTGTACTATTTTCTGTGAGAATTAATTAATAAATATATTTTTTTATTGTGAACCGTTAAAGTAAGAAGGAAAAACAACAAAGCACAAACTAAACTAATAACATTGTTATGAATTGTATCCTTAACATAGCATAACTTAAATTAATATAAGTAACCTTATGGGTATAATTTAGTAGAAGAGGGTTAAAAGAGAGAGAGGAAAAAAGAAAACACTTATCATTGGTATGGCATTGATAATATGCCATCAAGTTTATTTCATCCTCTTGAGTACCTGCTTGACTATCTGTTGTATTTATATTTGTCCCTAATTATTCAAAACATTCAAATCCTTAGGTTTAATGTTTAATTAGATTAGACACCACTAGCTTTCATTTTATCACCTAATGAATCAATATAATATGAACCAAATACAGACCAATGGAAATTGGCAACAGTATATAAATGACGATAAACATTTTCAAATTCTTCAATTTCAACTGCTGATAAGATGCTTTGAATGTTAGTAGATTTAGATTTCAACAATGGCGATTTATTTGTAACACTGGATGACCCATTGCTCATTGCTTCCAAATCACCATCATTTCTTGATGCAAACTTGTCTACAGAAGTAAAACTTTCATTCGGATTGGAACTATTTGTACTACTGCACAAATATACAAAGTCTTGTTTTACTCTACCATCAACTGTACATGAGGAATTCTCATAAATCAAATCTTCTAATGTCTTGAAAACTCTATTTTCTAATACTCCATAAACCTCACTCAATGGCTGGGTTTGCTTGGATAACCAAGATTTGGCGAAATTTATTTTCTTATCATCTAAATCTGGGAATACACCAGGTTTCGAAGGAGTAGATGGAGTTTCTGAAATATCACTATTTTGCTCATTGTATAATTTCTTTAAGTCACCTATCGTTTTACACAAATGTACCGCAATGGACATAATGTTTTTAGTCCATCTACAGTTTCCATGTTCATCTGTAATAATACTTATTATATCTCTCTTTAATTTCTTATTTGAATAGTTCGTGTTGATAATTCCTTCATTTTTGGGTTTATCATAGGATCACTTGAATATAATTGTTGGAAAAGTAATCTGCAAACCATTAAACATACAATCTGACGTATATCTGCCCTTAACAAAACTAACCTTGTATGATCAAAAGTTAAGGCTGTTGGATAATTTCTCACCATTTTTCTACATGATAATAGGCTAATAATTGATTTTATGCATAGTCTGTATGCATCCTGAGGAGTAGCTTCTCCAGATTTGATCATTCCAGATGATTCTAATTCATTAAACTTGCCGCTAAACCATATCAATGAGGATTTTAAATCTATTTTGTTTGAGTTCATAAGAGGTTGAAAATATTGCTTTTCAAACTCAACAGCATTGCTTAATAAAGCCGGTCTTAATATTCTTATTTGGTGATTTGCAATATCCAACTTCATTGCCTCCAGTATTTGAAATACTAGTCTCAATCCTTCTATTAATTTAGGTAACGAGCTTTGAGAATCTGCTTCTTTAAATTTATTGTTCATTTTGTCAACCCAAGCATCTCTCATTGGAGCACAATGATGTTTAAACAATTGGGCTAGCCAATCAGAAAAGTTAGTCATTTGTAAGGAACCTTTAATCAGTTCTTGTACAGTCAACTCAGTATCCAGTACACCATTTATCATATGAGATTCCTTTTGAGGAACAGTTGTTAATAGTATATCCCTTAAAGTATCAAATAAAGGTACCAGTCTTGTATGATTATAGTCGAAAATGTCAGGTCTTTTCAAATATACAAAAAGTTCATTTTCTACATCATTCCAGTATTTATCAGCTAGTTGGGTTTTCTTTACACCTCTTTCACCATCTAAATTTGGCCTGAATTGTAACAGTGGATCAAATATGATATCATGCCTTAGTTGAGGGTTTTTCACTATTTCTTGTAGATCAATTTCCTTGAGACACTGCAGGTTAATTGGGGGCAGAGGTAATGGCGAAGGATATGATTTTATGTAGTTTATTCTTTCACCCAAACTCAATGAATTCAAGTTATTTTTAATTCCGTCATTATATGAATAAAGTCTTTGGTTGGATAATTTATTTGAAGTTCCTGTATCGTGGGTATCTGTATGAACCGTATTATGAATATTGATGTTAGAGTTATTTTTCGATTGTGGATAAGGTAGAGTCGGAGTTATTGCTGAAGTTGTAGTCCTTAAGATTGACCTATGCGGTTTCGTATACTTTCTCTTTTTAACACCTTGTTGATTATTGTTATTATTTAGTGAACTTTGATAAATTGTAGTTGGTTGTACTAGTCTGCCCGAAGAGGAAACCTGGCTACTTTTCAAATTTGCTGGGTTTGTGCTAGCAGAAGCTGATGAAGAAGATGAGGAAGATGATGTTGGAGTTTCTGAAAAGTTTGTGTTGCCAGCTGTAGTTGTAGCTGAACTTAAAAAGTGTGATGATGTAACTGGAGTTGAAAACTTTGTCGATACTACTGATTCACTTATCACTGATGGGAAGTTTATTTGGTTATTTTGATTTTGATGTTGTTTATAATTTGTCAATCTCCTTAGTGAAGAATGTAAAATTGTTGGAACTGAATGTGATCTTATTTTATTTTTATAAGAATTTGAATAATTCATAGAATGCAAATTTTGTACCAGTACTGAATGTAAATGGTCATTTATACCTAAATTATTTGTTACAATATCGTTTTCCTCATCTTCGGCTACTTCCTCCTCTTGATCGTCTTCCTCCACTTCATCAGCATCAGCATCCAACATTTCTATATCTATCATATCATTGAAACGGTGATCTGTTCCCTTGAAATTTCCTGATAAAATGCTATCATTGACTGAGAAAGCGTTATCCATTTCATTTAGACTACTATTTTCAATGAACTGACCGGTTTTTGGATCGAATGGTTTGAATAGATTTGAGTGAGACTGCGAATCTTGTTTACTTGCTGGGCCTGAGTTTCTGTTAATATTATTGCCACTGTTATCTATTGACGAAGAAGATGATACTAAATCAGAGGTTGTGAGTTTATTGCTTGAATTAAACGAAGGGGTTATAATACCAGAATTTTCAATATTTAAATTTATTGAAGCATCTGTATAATCTCTCATTAGGATAGTGGTTGATGCATCTGTGTCTGTATCATTGTTATTTTGGTTATTATTTTGGTGATTAGGAGTATTATCGGTAATATTTTGTTGCATTTCTTTGTTGTTTGTATTTGTATTAGTAGTTGTATTTAAATTTATATTTGAGCTTGAGCTTGAACTTGAGCTTGAGCTTGAACCTTGACCTGTATTTGTGTTATTGCTGTTATTTGGTGAACTTCCAGTAGCTGCAGTTGTAGTTGTAGTACTACTAGTACTTGCTCTTGTTGTAGTGTGAGTACCAGAGTGTTCCATTATTGACCAAAATAAGGATTAAAAAAGTAAAATATTATATTGTATGATTACAATATAATATTATGAGCATATATATATGCGTGAGTGTGTGATTTGTTGATGTGTTGTATAATACGTCAAACTAATTATATTCGCTGTTCTAAAAGATTAAATTTAAATTTAAATTTAAATTTAAACTTAAGGTTAAACTTCTTACAATGTACATAAATATAATCAAGTATATATTTATGTAAATGGGGTAGAGAGACCAACAGAGAAAGAAAATTTGAATATATCAGTTGTAGTGTGTACTAATACTATGATTGTTTAAAAAAAGTGTTGTGCTGTGATGAGAGCAGGGTTTATAGTAGTTTGCAGATTGGGAGAGTATTGTAATGAAAAAGAATTTATTCCCTTCGAAAGCCAAAAATACAATACAATAAAGTGGGTTTGAGCTTGAGTGTGGATATGAATTTAAGTTTTGGATGGGTTATAGGTTCCAGTTGAAGTCCAAGTTCAAGTTGAAGTTCAAGTTCAGGTTTTAGTATACAGTCAATCAGCTCACTGGATATTAAATTTTCAGAATTTTGGATTTAAAATTTGAGCTGAAATTTCCAAAAAGAAGAGAGAGGTGATGTTTTCAGTCAGAAGGGCGAGCAGAGAGCTCGAGACAAGACAAGAGCTTGCCAGCTGAATGGGAGTGAGTTGGTTTATTGATTGTAGAGTAAGAAAGAGTAAGAGTAAGAGTAACTGTATGTGTGGTCTTGTCGAAGTGGATGGTTTAGTAAGCTTTATTATGTGGGAGAGTGGGAGAGTGCGGTATGGAATGGTCTGTTTTTGGTTTGAGTGTTAGTGTTAGCGTTAGCGTAAGCGTAAGCTTGGGTCTTAGTCTCGGTATCGGTATTGGTTTTGGTTTTGGTTTGGAATGTAGACTCGAGTAAGTGAGCTGTACCATGCTGCTATTGTTTTAATAGTTACAGGTCTTTTCTTTCGTTCTTTCGTTCTTTGTATGTGTGTGTGTGTGTCTCACACTGAGAGCTGATTCCTTTTTTTCTCGTTTCTTTTCTCGTTTCTTCTGCTGAACACCGCAGACAAACAGCCGCACAAAATGCAGCTAGCGAAGAGAATAAAAAAAAGAAACGTCGAATTCAGAAACCAACTGTTCGTGCACAACGATGCCGTCCGACTGAGGGCGCTCCCCTCTTTATGAGGTCTCTCACACCAAGCTCAGCTTAATTACCAAGATGGCAGCAATTGCCAGTTTCAACGACAAAAACAAAGACAAAGACAAAAGAACACATCGAATCAGGATGGGATGGCATATATACACTCCCACCTATAACAGAACAGACCCTTCCTCTGGCTCTTCCCCTTTTCACAACAAGAGAAATATTGTCATTGCCAAACTTCCAATTCACCTCTACATCATCTGGTATATATATATAGCCATACCCACCCCCATATCAAAAAATCAATGCAAATGGTATACTTGCATAGCTATATATCACGTCCTAAGTGTGCAGATGTAGGTGTAGGTGTAGGTGTAGGTGTAGGTGTAGGTGTAGGTGTATCTCCAAATGATACTCCATTGCCGACATATGCATAAGTACGACAAACCAATTCTTGTTCTTGTGAGTGACCCAACCTGTATGCACCATCACCATCTTCTTTTGCACACGTCGTCCCTCCCCCAAATCCAAGAGTAATTACCACTTTTGTGCTGAACAAGTGTATTCAATTCTCACTAAATACCTAATCAATGGTTCTTGCTGCATAGAGCTTCAATGCACGCAGAGGTAATTATATATAGATATGCTTATCTTGTTAGTGTTGATGATATAAGAAGTCGATAACAACTATGTTGTTTTGGCATGGACTTGGGCTCCCATCCCATCCCCCATCATTACAGGCCAAACGCCAGCTCTCTCTTGTGTGGTTGTGGTGGGAGAGGATACCATCAATGGCAATATAGGGGTGCGTGAAGGGAAGGGATACCACAAGCCAAGAGTGACTGGTGGTGTGTCCAGTTAAAGCCAGCTGTTTGTATGTATTTATGCACACATGTGTTTGTACATACGTCAACAGTATCTTGCAATTTTCGTAGCCAAAAAATAAAAATAAATGTGCATCAGCAGTTTATTTGCTTTTTAGCTTAGCTCACAACCCTGGCCAGTTGAGGTTAATCGAGAGAGTGGTACGAAACTGCAACTTGAAGCTTAACTGGAAAAACAGAAATTGTTTAAGAACTTATAAATAAACTTTTACAGTCACTGACTAGATATATATCCATTGGTAGTGTGTTTGTATTGTGCAAGGTACAACAGACTACAATGAACGATGTTTAAAAAATAATGGGAATTAGTTAATTTATTATACAAAAGTGTATCGTACACATACACATACACATACACATACACAGATACATATATTTATAAATATATATATATATATTAGGTGCTTTGATTTTTAACAATAGGTTAGAATCCTGACCATACGTATTCTTTTGTTGTGCATTCAATTCAATCTTGAAAATACCAGTCCAGTTTTCTCCTACCTGAGATGAGAAACCATTAAAAATTACATAAAATAAAAAGAGATAATAATAATAATAATAAAAGAAAAATACCACTTGCCTTGAATGCTTGTTTGACCCGTTTCCCCCTTTTGAATGCTTTTTTTCGCTGAGGAAGATAAAAAGATGAGATGAGAAGAGATGTTGATGTTGATGAGATCAACCACCGAAACCATACAAGGTTCTACCTTGTCTCTTCAAAGCGTAGACGACATCCAAAGAAGTGACGGTCTTTCTCTTAGCGTGTTCAGTGTAAGTGACAGCATCTCTGATGACGGATTCCAAGAAGGATTTCAAAACAGCTCTGACTTCTTCGTAGATCAAACCAGAGATACGCTTGACACCACCTCTTCTTGCCAATCTTCTAATAGCTGGCTTGGTGATACCTTGAATGTTATCTCTTAGAATCTTTCTGTGACGCTTAGCACCACCTTTACCCAAACCTTTACCACCTTTACCTCTACCAGACATATTTGTTGAGTTGTATTGTTATTATGTTAAGTTGTATATACTTTTGTGGAGTATAAGGAGGAACAAGAACGAGAACAACCTGAGAGTCCCAACAAGAGCGAGATATTCCAAAGGTACAAGAGAAACCTAAAAACAGTCTTCCTTTATATATGAATCAAAGTGTCGATGGTCAGCCGCAAACCAGATCGAATCGACTCCAGTCCTCAGCGTAAGTGTGAGTGTGAGTGTAAGCGTAAGCGTGAAAAGATGCAATTGAGAGCTGCAACAGAACAGCAACCACTTCAGCCAACCGTTGCTTAACGTTCCTTTCCTTTTCTCCCCATTCCCAGTATTTCGCATGTCCCACCACTCCAAACCGACAAATCTCCATAATAAAGAGATTGATTCCAGTCCAGCCCACTATGACCATTCCAGAATCACTCACTCGACAGATAAACAAACCGCCCGTTAACTATGGACAGACAGACAGTCAGCCAAACGAGAAGAATTGTGTTGTGAGTCGCCGCCACACGCGCGCGACATGCCGAGAAAAAGTGGAAAAACTGCAAACACTTGTTCCAGTTCTTTCGCAACTGGCCATACTCAAGCTGTTCCCACTCTTTCGCGCCGCTCTCTCGTTGAAACCTGTCCATAGTAGAATTGATGGATTTATTATGGCGATTCGTTATCCTTTGCACGTCTACTGCGAGGTGTCGTGGTGTTGCTGGTGTTCCCACTGGATGGAAGAAAGCCCAAAATTATATTTTTGCGATTTGCTCCTTTCCTGTCTGTCTGTCTCTCTGTCGAGCCACGTTCCAGCTGTTTTTTGAGCTGTTTTTCTCACACAGTCACACACAAAAAACAGGGGAAGGGGGCCATAGCATTTCATTGCGACTTTCCTTTTCCTGCTGTTATCTTCCCAATATATCCAATACGCCCATCACCAAACCAAACCAAACCAAACCAAACGTATATAAACGGATCGGTCTCGCACTTGATATTCCCTTTTCCAAAACTATCTCCTTTCTCTTTCTCTTCCCTCTGTTGTCTCTCTTAGATTTTTTTTGTACTTTGGTCTTCTTGTATATCTTATATCTTATATCTTTTGTGTGTTTTATATCTTGTCTCATACTATAGAATACAAAAACTCACACACTCATCCATCCTCCCAAATATGGCAAGAACTAAGCAAACTGCAAGAAAGTCTACCGGTGGTAAGGCTCCAAGAAAACAACTAGCCTCCAAGGCTGCCAGAAAATCTGCCCCATCTACCGGTGGTGTTAAGAAACCTCACAGATATAAGCCAGGTACCGTTGCCTTAAGAGAAATTAGAAGATTCCAAAAATCTACTGAATTGTTGATCAGAAAATTACCTTTCCAAAGATTGGTCAGAGAAATCGCCCAAGATTTCAAGACTGACTTGAGATTCCAATCCTCCGCCATCGGTGCTTTGCAAGAATCCGTAGAAGCCTACTTAGTCTCTCTATTCGAAGACACTAACTTGGCTGCTATCCACGCCAAGCGTGTTACTATCCAAAAGAAAGATATCAAGTTGGCTAGAAGATTGAGAGGTGAAAGATCATAAGTTATATGCTCTATTCCTTTTGTGTCAATATCCAACCAACTTAATACACACGCATTTCCACATCTCGTCTCATCATAAGTTATACTTATTCTTTTTTTTCCATCATTCTATTCTATTCTAATTGGAGGGTTTTCTTTTTCTGTTTTAATTATTTACCACTGTCTTAAACAGTTTTAGGTTTAGATTTTATTAATCTCTGTTTTACATATAAAAATATCTTTTTAAATTCGGGTTTATATGTATTATATATATATCATCAATATGTCTGTATACTAGTTTTTAAATATTATATGTCTGGTTTACATTGATTTATTTATACTATCCCCATTTTCAACAACCTTGTCATGCCATGCCATGCCATGAAACACAGTTTTCTATTCTAGTGACTGACTGATTTATCGATTAACATGTTTTAAATATAAAAAAAAGAAGCTCAAACGCTTCCAATTATATACACCTAAATAAGTCTCCCTTTTTAAGCTGAACCTGAAATGAAAAACCATTTGTCTACAGATTTGTCAATTGGTGCATCTTCCTTTGGAGCAGCACTTGGAATTTCAGCAACATCCTTGATAGAAAATTCATCACCTAATGTAGTGTTGGCTAAAGAAATACCCTTGTTGTCAACAGCTTTACCACTGATCAATTGCTTCCAAGATTCATGGGTTTCTCTAATGATTTCCATAGCATACTTCTTGTTCTTGGCTTCACCGCTGAAGGCAAATTGGTTTTCTGGCTTACCATCTGGGATCTTGTAGATTCTGAACCATTCGTTGGTGGCTCTCAATAATCCTGGGAAGTATTTTTCAACATCTTCAACATCGTTCAACTTTGGTGCTAATGGATCGTTGATGTCAATGGCAATAACTTTCCAATCGGTTTCACCTTCATCCAACAAAGCCATGATACCCAAGACTTTGACCTGTTTAACTTGACCGGTGTAAGCAATGGTTTCACCGATTTCCAAAACATCAACTGGATCGTCATCACCAACAGCTTTGGTTTCTGGATGACTGTGGTTTGGATCTTCCCAAGTTTGTGGGAATGCACCGTAATTGTGGATGTAACCGTGGTGAGGGAAACAGTTTCTAACATATCTCAATTTGCCCTTCTTGGTGTCTTGAATGATTGGGTTCATTTTTTCTTCTTTGGAAATTTCAAGTTTGGCATTAGTCCATCTTGGAATTTCAACAACCATGTTCAAAATTTGCTTTTCTTCATCAGCATACAATGGGATGTCATGGAATGGAGAAATTGGCTTACCATCTTCTTCAAGGTAACATTTGTATTCCAAGGTGTGTTTGGCACCGATTTGTCTAGTAGAATAAACCATCTTGTTTTAATTTATATTAGCTACTGTCCTAGTCTCTTCTTCTTCATATCAAAAGAACAATGAAAAACGAAATAAAACAAAGAACCCATTATTAAAATAACAATTCAAAAAAAAAAATTCACTAAAAACTACTAAACTCTAAAAATCATTCTTAAAATATGACAATCAATTTGACCTGTAAAGCTTCAATTGCTAATAATAAAATAAAATAAAATCTATTAAATATACAACAACGACAACAACAGCATACAATTTTTCCTCGTTTCGAAATCAGAGTGAAAAATTTCATTCAGTGCATTACAACAAAGTCCTAACTATTCCAAAAATCGAATAAATGAATGAATGAATGAATATTAACGAAGAAGAAGACGAAAACTACAACGAAAATGAAAACGAGCAGAGACGAAGTTAGAAACAAGGCAAGGTCTTAAAAGCTGGGTGTCGTCAAAGTAGAGATAGACTACAACACCATACCGAATATTGCAAAACCACCACCACCACCACCTTCAATTACATCGATAAAATCAAGACCCAACCTTTTCTAACGGACCTTCACAGAGGTAATTGTGAGTTTGTATGTGTAACAGCCCAACAACAGACTCGAAGTTGCATTGAAGCAATGGGAACCAACGTAATCAATGAACAAGCAAAAAAAAACTGACAAATGCAGACAGTTCACGTTCAATTGATTCAATTGCAGTTAGTTGATGGGATGAACCCAAAGGCAATAAAAGAACTGTGAATTCGTCGTGTTGGACTTCTAAGTAATGTCCAAGAGCAATCGAAATTTCACTGTCTTGTTAATACCATATCATATCATCCAGTTTGATCGCATCAATTGATGCTTCTAGTTAGAATGTTGTACTGTAGATGTAGATGTGGATGGGATGTAACACCACTCAATTCGAGGGACAATTGACGACAGCAACTTCGTGAAAAAAAAATTTACCTACAGACCAGAGCACAACGAACCAAAAAGAGCAAAAAAAATGGAAGCTCGTTGATATGTTACCTATCTTTAAAGACCTTCCCCTTCTAACTGTTGCTTTGTCTAATTGACTAGGCCAAATTTTAGTTTTGTCTTGAATAATAGCAAGTATTTCTTTCTTCATTAGATGGGATCAAGATTTCTATTTGATACTCTTGCCTCGATATGGCTGTTTTATCTGGGATCACCTCCAGCTGGAGGAGCTTGGTTTATGTGGAGGGAATACTTTCACTGGTATATGGAAAGGACTAATTGTTCGTTTTTTTGAAGCCAAAAATTGTATCTGATTACTTTTAGTTTCCCATATGTGTCAATTGGTACACTCTTGAATCACATTCTCTCCTTCATTGCTTTAGTTAGTAGTATATTTATTTAGCTATAGTTTTTACCGGGAACTTCTCTACCTTTACACTGGAACTTAAAATGATCTTGTAACTTTGGAAATATCTAAAAGTTTCATCTAGAATCACTGAGGTTCCTATATAAAGAGTTGAACCATTTCAAGCAGATCCAATTTCTTGATATCGATATAGTTTTTAAACCCTGGGTCTGCCTTTTAAAGCATCACTTTTTGTTTGATAGTTTGGATTCACTAGTAGTCTATATTAAGCAATTGTGGTTATTTACTACCAGAGAGGATCAATTATTCATGTTTTCATAGTAAAAATCAAAGAAAATGAACTGTATCTTCTGAATAACTTTCGTTATTTTTTTAATCTTGTATTGACTCTAAATACATACTTAATTTAAGTACCAATTTGTTTCCTTTTTGTCTTCCAGGAAATACATAAGATCATTTGGAGGCCTTAGTACTATTGCTAATTTGTAGAAAACGAAACAACTTTTATGTGAACGTAAAATGAGGATCAATATATATATATATATATATATATATATATATAACTCATAGTAGCTGTAAATGATTCCATTCTGAGTCTCTTTACTAAAGATAGGTCTAAAATTTTGTAAAGCCAAAAAAAGGGTTCTCTTCAAGTATACATTCTAAGTGCAACACTGATTTATTGGATAGTAACCACAACTAATAGAGCGGTTACAATTAACTTATAAGATACTACTTATTTGAAACGAATCATAAAAGAAACGTCAGCAAATATTGAAAGTGGTTGCAAACTCATGAAAGGAGAAGCATATATAAAAAGGCCAACTAAGTTAAGGTTTGGATATTGTAAAATGTATACGAATCTAGAGTTTAGATTAGATGCTTAGATAATAGAAAGAAGTAAGTTAGTGTATATATACAGTAGAAAATGGAAATATAGGACACACCGAACACAGCAGACACACCAATACATTCCACAGCAATGAAATTTTTTACAGATGTGATTCTAATAACCGCTCTATACATGTTGTGGTTGATAGTATATAAACTATATAGCTATAGATGTCCATGCTATAGCTGCTAGCATATGCCGCCAGCCAGCCAGCAGTTAAGCTAGCGATGTGACTTCAATGTCACTGGTGATCGACTGGGCAACAAGACCACGAAATAAGTTGCGAGGTGGATCGAAGTAGCCATGTATGTGACCACTAAATATGGGACTATAACTACAACAAAACAATGACTACTGTTTAGTTTTACGTGTACAGGAATGACCAATTCGAAGATTGAAATGCTGTATTGTTGAAACTGCCACCAACTCAGGCACCCTCGGATCGGAACTGCAACGAGAACTTACGTTGCATAACAGACTGCTTAAGACGGATGATATTATGATTGCACATTCAAGTCCAGTACATGACGTTGCATATTGGTCAATAATGTGATTGTTCATTTATGTAGTAAAACTTAAAATAAAAAGTAATATGAAACACATAGATATAAAAGAATAATATGAAATACATAGGTATAATAAAATAATAATGTACATTAGTGTATCATAGAAATTTAGAAATATAAGATTAACCAATCATGTCCTTCAGTGCTCCCCAGACACATACGCCCCTGACAGTAACAATGAATAATATACCTACCCGGTACCTGGTTCCCACAACTCAAAATACTTGTTTAGTCAGCCTTATGATGGGGTTAATAATTTGATCTTTCAAAACTTCCTCAAAGTGGTCACATTGTCGTACTGGCCTGGACAATTCCAGGATGTCAAGAAATAAGTTCCAATCTGCCCCATACGCCAAAAGGCTCAAAGAAGTAGACCTACTTACGGACCTTTGCAACAACTTCCTCCCCCAATCAAAAGATGGGACAGACTGGGCATCGACTTCGTTACGGGTCTACCCAAAACAACGAAAGGTAACGATATGATTTTAACAGTCATTGGCCATCTAACACGAAGAGGTCATTTCATCCCGACGTCAGTAGAAATGAACGGGAAAGACTGTTTAGAACTATTGATAAACAAGGTATTCAAATATCATGGTTTCCCGTCAACAATTATCAGTGACAGAGATATTCGTTTCAACAGCGAATTCTACAAATAGGCCATTGGTAGATCTGGCATTACTTTCAGCAAATCAAGCTCGAACCATCCTCAAACAAACGGACTCAATGAAAGATTAAACGGTACACTTAAAGCCCTGTTAATGCGATATTGCGCTTCCAACCCTATTAACTGGGATCAGGAGTTACCTATCCTAGAGTTCACTTACGATTCGTCACCACATTTAGCCATAATCATTTCCCCATTTCTAGCAGATTTGGGCTAAGAGCCAACAGCACCATCATTCATAATAGAGGGGAGAGATTCTTACAGATCTGAGAAAGCCAGAGAATTGGTGACAACAAAAAGCTATTCTCCTAAGAACTAGAAATGAACTAACAAGGACACGACTTACGAAAAACTTGAAGCTTGTCTATCAACAAAGTAGTAAGGATCACATCAGGCTTCATATCGTTACTATATAACCATAATTGTTATGTAGCCAGTGAGTATATAATCCCTGATGTGATCCCGGTTAAATTGAATACTCTTAAGCTTACTTCTTTCTATTTTCTATATATCTAAACTCTATTTTCGTATACATTTTAAAGTATCCAAACCTTAACTTAATTGGCCTTTTTATATGTCTCTGATTTCATAAGTTTGCAACCACTTTCAGTATTTGCTGATACACTTCTTTTATATTTCCTGTCACCCACGTTGATCAATATTACCCACGTTGTCTCATTCATTAGTTGTAACCGCACTTTTAGTTGGGGTTACTATCCTACAAAATGATGTAATGCAAACCCTTACAGTGTGTGTCACTTGTTCACAGAGTACGACTTGTCTTATTATACCTAAATGACAACTCTATATAAAGTGTTACTAATGTACCTATTTATGTTATAACCCTTTGTCTATTTATATAATTTCCGTTCTCTTCCATCTCCCTTATGTGGTAACCTAAAATATAGGTAATGTACCTATAGAATTAGAGGATATTGAGATGACGGAATTAATATTATGAGATTGGATCTAAACTTATAAATGGTCATGATATTTTGGAATATCTAAATTTCATCTGTTTGAGGTATTAATATATATTTATTTAGTTCATTTTTATGACATAATAGAGAAGTAAATATAAATATTGCTTCAAAATCATCTTAAATTAAATTACTAAAATGAATAATTCGGTAGAAAAACTACAACATAATTGTAGAGAATCAGAGGGTTGTGGATTCTTTACAGAATCGTTAATAGTATTAGATTGTTTAGTTGTTTGCAAGGACATTCTTAATAAGTTGATATTGATCCGGTGTATTAAAGTATAAAATATACACCTGGGAATATAGTACATATGATAAGTGTCAATTAAGATCTCATCATTTCTTATATACAGTGTTGGAAAAGTTTTCAGCGTCAGTAATACTTTCGTGTAAAGTAACATTTCTTTATCCTATATGAATAATGTCGTAATACGTTTAGATCACGTGTTACCTCATAATTCTGACAATTAAATATACATCTGACCACCTTATTGTGACATTAAGTATCTTACTATCTGGTCTGACAATTACTTGACCTGATGTGTTGCACTTGCCTTAAACAATATCTTGCTATTAACTATCTTACCCGGACCTATAAAATTATTAGGATTACCTCAAAACCATTACCATAAAATTTCAACTTTTAAAGCTTCTATGGCCAAGTTGGTAAGGCGCCACACTAGTAATGTGGAGATCATCAGTTCGACTCTGGTTGGAAGCATATATTTTTGTTATTTTTAACACGTATCACTAACTGATCTCCTAAGATTGTTTCAAGTTCTAATAAATCGTCTATTTAAGATAAACCATGTGAATTGAAATGAGACATATCCTGTTTATTATATGATACATAAGGACATGTATCTAAAATGAATTACGAATGCTCAAACTATATAATAACTGTAATACTAAAATTTCCAGCCTTGTTTTTAATTATTAAACGTCCTTATTAATGCTATTTTTTAAACGATGCTCTATATGTATCGCATCAACTGTTTTCACCTAATCGGTGTTAGGTGTAATGGCTCTTTGATGTGACATATTCAGAAAAGTGACTCTATCCTTAATATATTTACACATATCTTTCCAATCTTCTTCATTGTCACCTAATTCATCCTCTAAATATTTGAATGATCTTCTCTTCAAACATAAGTGTTTGTAAAAAATGGTGAAATTTTCTAATTCAATATCATAATTATTCAACCTTTGTAAGTTCCTGAAAGATCTAATATGTTTTCCATGCTCAATTAGATCTTGGCCTCGCCATAGTCCAACTGGATCAAATTTTGGCAAATTTGAATGTACAAACATAACGTCAGCTTCACTAGTTCCACCATTTCTATCATCATTAATCATTATATATTTTCTGTAGAAATCATTTAATGAGTATCTCTTATCATAGGTCCTTAAATTTTTATCTTGGTATTGGTACTCGATTGCTTCTTTAGCTCTTTTATATCTCAAATAATCTTGATGGAAATCAAATTGAAGCATTGCAACCCCTCTAAAACCTTTATTATCAGCTTGATGATATCCATCTACACCTGTATTAGTTTTAACTTGATAAAAAGGCAATTTATTGAAAACTGCAGCTGCAACAAATGTCTCCTTATCACCTTCACCTGCAGCTTTTTGAGAAAACATAGGATAATACCAATTGGGACCGTTGACGTTGTAATACAATGATAACAATATAGTTGCTAAATGTTTAGATTTATTGATCATCAATTGTCCAGATTCAGTCGATCCATCTGGTATCGAACCCTCTAAATCATGCAATGGAACGTTAACTAGATTTCCCATATTTTCCGTATATACTTCTGGTGGAGTAATATCATCAATTGAGTTTCTTACTCTTTTTTTCGAATTAACAGTAATGCCAGCAATTTTATAATAAAATGGAGTAGTAGTTCTTCTCCAAAAATCTGGCCATAGTACCAAACCTGTACTTTTATATGGCTCCTTAGTAAAAATCTCATCAAGATTCTTAATTGGATAATTATCAGCATCTAATAACAATAGATCATCGAAGCTTGAAAGCAAAAGCGCAATTGATTTAAATTGATAACCCCCAAACTTGAATTGATCTATAGTTTCTTCAGGCAAGACATCCGATAAATATATACATTTTGCATTTAATTCTGGCAATAACTTACAAAATTCTGCATCTTCTCCTTTATCGTTTGGCATAAAGACTTCAACTGGTAATGTAGTGCCTTGATTTCTAATTGCGTTGATGATTAAGAATGACAGTAAAGAAAATTTCCCACCACCAACAATGACGATACCTTTGCCTCTAAAACTATTTCTTGGTAATGACAAAGAGCTGATATCTGCTATGTATTTTGCATGCTTTGCCTTTAGTTTTGACATTTCTGCTTTTGATATCTCCAAGCAGTTTCCTAATTCTTTCATCGATAATTTATACCATACCTCATAAAACTCAGGTCTGTCACCAATGTCACCATTTAATAGACATGCCTCTTTATAATTTCTTTTTGATTTCCCAAGTGGTGAATGAGCTTGAATAAGTTCAAAAACTCTACCATAGAATTGTTTTAATGATTTTGTATTTTCATCTAAATCTTGGATTGAATCAGTCGATAAGTGTTCATCTAACATTGAATTAATTTGAATTGGATTTTTCTTTTTACCATTTTCCTTTTCTTTATCATTGTCGTTATCATTATCATTATTGTTATTATTATCATTATTATTATTATTATTATTATTATTATTATTATTAGTGTTAGTATTAGTGTTAGTATTCGTACTAGTGATGGTGCCTTCTATATGCCTGTTATCATTGTTATTGCTATTTGAATTCGGACCTACTTCATCATGTATGCCAGTCTGCTGAGCTTCTTCTTGCTCTTGGTTAATGAAAAGTTGTAAATACTCTTTGTACTCAGTTACTGATTTCGCAACGTTTCTATTACTATAACTCTGAGAGATCAAAAAAATTGACACAATTGCAGAAAATAATAAAGATAATTTCACTACTCTGGAGAAACGTCGAGAAATCATTACCATCAATTACTTAACTTCCACTACCAATGAATAAAATCAAATAAAATTATCTACCTAGCCAATTTAAAGATGCTGTACCTGATGTGAAGTGAAAAATTTTTTTGATGCCAAGGTACAATAAAATTAATTATAATACAATATAATATATGCAAAGGATGCCAAAAAAAATAATAAATAGAAAAAACTAATAATGGGTAAACAATCAAACCAAAACTGAAAGAAATTGCTTATAATAAAACACTAAAAATTAAACTCAAAAAATCGATTGATACTTCGTTCACCCACTAATTCTAAACTAAAAAGATATGAATTCTAGAAGAAAGAAGCAAGCAAAAAAAATAAATAACAACCAATAACTATAACTAAACTGCAATCACCTTGAACACACCAACTTTTAAAACAAAAGTATTTTATACACCTCTCTGTTGCTATATGTGATATCCGAGTATATATAAATAATTAAACAAATGAATATATAAATACATATAAATATATAAATATATAGATACCCTTCAGGCAAACGATAAAAATAACTAACCTCCTATAGTTCAATCTACCGAATCAAACCTTTTACAGATGTCAAATTTAGTAGCAATTGACAGATGGGCTGAAATGAACGTAAAATTTTTTTGTCTTTCGATCTATCTTCTGAATAAGGCCAAGAATGCATTTTAACAGGAACGATCTAGGGACCTGCAAGGTTAAAAATATCGAGTGTTGAAGGAGAAACAGACAGATTTAGAAACAGACAAGATTTCATCAACTTCTTTCCAGAAATGAACTATAGACAGGAGTGGATTCAGCCAGGAAGACCACAACAGACTTGGTTAGATTAAATTAAATTAGATTAGATTACAATCTCAAGACCTCTGATGTTATATATGAATGTAGAATAATTCCTATGCAAGCAACATATAGTGATGTGTTTAGGTTTATCTTATAGCTGCAAATAACAGTTTCGAAACTTGTTTTTAGTACAATTTGCTACGATGTATTGTCGCTTGTTAAAAATTACATCAACTAATCTGATGGAATCCAGCAATACCAAAAGTAAAAACATCGAATTGTTATTAAAAAGACACAATATTTGGAATGAACAAGCCAGTTGTTCATCTAACAATGTTGATGTTGTTCTTGAATTTAAGATTCCATGTGTTTAATGACAGACCCTCTTGATTGTAGAAGTTGCACAATTAAGAAGTAAAATCTTATGAGATCAAGAATGGATGTTTTATTTGGCCAAGTCTTGCCCCATTCGAAATAGACTTCTATAAATAACAGCTACAAGAAATGACATGGTTGCAAATAAATAAATGGCTTATCAAAGAAAGATGGGAAGGTTTTTATGAAAAAAACTGTTAATGTAGTATATAACTTGCAACTGGGCCTTTAAGCCATATATCGTATCAGTTAATAAATTACTGGTTAGGGCTTGGACGTTTTTACTTATGTCCATTCAATTCTTATCACTGTTTGTTATACCTCAAAGCCAACCAATACATGTAAACTTTGATGCAATATTAACAAGACTGATATCACAACTAATAAATTTGGCTTGGTTTGGTTCATGATTGTAAATACATATTATATATATATATATATATATATATATAGTTATATTTATGACTGTGAGTAGGCGTATCAATATTGTTTTCTTGATCTCCCCATCGTCTTCTGTTTTGTCAGTGCTTGATTCTTACAGCTTCAGGGCAACTTGTTTAGGGAGGGTCAACCCTTTCACCATGTTTTGAGGTGAATTTTATCTCCTTCAGGGATATATCGATGATATTTTTTATTTTTTGATCTAATGGAATTAATTATATATAGACACACATACACATACACATGTCCTCAGATTCACCTCACATAATGTCTATCTTATCTATATACCTATATTAGTGATAATCTACACTCAAATAGACACCAAAGTATACATAGTTACTTGCATTTTTGTTAAATTGCATAAATCACCAAAAAGGAAAATACTGAGATAGCATCGGTATCCTTTAACTTTAAAACTACTTTTATAAATTGAAAAACACATCATCTTATTTCATCGATTTAAGAATCTACATATATGGTACGTTTACTGAGCATCGACTTATTTATTTGACACTCTGTTAATAACTAGGTTAGACCTCTTCCTTCTTTTTTTTTTGTTTGCAACTAGTCTTTACTGTTTCTCAAGTATCTTACTAACATGTCTTCAAAGAGTTATAATCAACAACCTTACTATCAACAACAACAACCCTATTATCAACAACAGCCCTACTATCAACAGCCTCCACCCCAGTATTATCAACAGCCTCCACAACCACAGTACTATCAACAACAACCCCAACAACCAATATATGTTCAACAAGCTCCTCCCCAGAGAGGTAATGAAGATTGTATGACAGCTTGTTTAGCTGCATTATGTGTTTTATTTACTTTGAATTTATTCATCTAAACAATCAGATTATTCCAAACTTCCAATTCTGCATCCCAAAAGACACTTTATGAAACAAAGAGGCCATGTAATATAATAATTAATATGATTAATTAGATATGTATAGTTGATATATATAAATATATATATATCCTACATATGTTCAATGATATTCTCAATACTAATCGTTTTAACGAATAATATATATGACTTGTGTAAATAAGTGATAAAAGAAACTGAATCATCACGGTAAAATATCACAATAATAAATATAGTATCCATAAATATGCATACTGATCCCTTTATAATCGATATTTTTTATCCTTAACATTTCAGAAATATGCTTCTCTGAATGCAACTCCTCTCGATATACGCAGTAATCGATTACAACTTGTTACTGGACATTTTTTAGGTCCATAATTGTCAGGATGGCATGCTCCTTTTAATTTTGCTAACTGGGACTTTGGTAACTTACTCTTTTCTTTCGAATTCTGTATCCTACGATAACACCTACCACAATAGGTATGCCCACAATTTGCTACATAAACTCTTTTAGAGAAATCACGATCAGATTGAGATGGCCTTATCAGACATTGATATGGACAGAATGAATCATATTTTTCTTTCAATTCTTCAAATGGAAGGAAACGGTCTTCATTGCTCATACCTTGAAATTCATCTGGAATGCCCTCACTTAACGTAACCCCACATAGACAACAAATCGGAATCTCTTCCCAATCTTCAGCCATAGTATCGTCTACAACAGAGACTGATCCATTGACACCATTCTTTGTCATATCGACTTTTGCCTTTGGTTCCGTGTTGAATGAAGAACTGTAACCATCAGGTAATTCTGTTGCCCTTCTTTCAAACTCATCTTGCTTCTCTTTAGTACTTTCAGAGTATTTTTTGGTTCTTAAATCCTTTTCTACCTCTTCACGTTCCTGAATCATCGTTATTATACTTTGTGTTCTACCTTCTTCGTCATCATCATCATAGTCTTGATGGTGCCTGCCACCATAGTTCCCAAAAATTCGACGGATCATTGGTGAATGGAAACTATCTTCTATAAATCTATTTGTTACTGGATGTGTGACAGGATTCCAGCCTTCGTCATATCTTGTCGTTTCTGAATTAGAAGAAATATTATCAATATCTGGTACAAACAAACTATTAGCTTGATGTGTACGATTCCTCAAATCTTCCAACCTTAAATACAAATCAACTAAATCGTCTGTAATCCCCAATCTAGGCGCAACTTCTATAATTGCCATAAATTCATTGAAAGAATTTGCATGAATAAACGCACTCCTAATATTTGTATGATATAAACTAATTTCTCTTGCGATTTCGTCAATCTCTGGATTACTTTGTCGCACTCTTAGAATACCTAAAAGTTGACGCCGTACTCTACTGAATGAATTCTGCATATATTGCCTATTTATCCGAGGGCGACCACTATTTCCTAACCTTACAGGCCTTCTATCATTTTGATATTCAAAAGAGCTTCTCGTGGGAATATCTGTGCTTGCAACTTGCAGCTCCATTAATTGACGCCCAGGAATAGTCAAAAATATGGAATTTGCAGATGGTTGCGGGTGCTGTTCACTTATAATTATCAAGTCATCAATATTGCTATTATTACGATCTCTATCATTAACATTGCTACCACTGCTTCTTCCATCTAAATTAGATGTCCCTATAGGTTCAACATCTTCGGGTTCATGATCCAAATCAACGTATTCTGTAACACTTTCATTTCTTCGTTCTCGACGAGGACTCCTATTTATTTCCCTGACTATAGTAATATCATCATTATTAGCTGAATCATTACCTGAATTTGATATCTGTACAGCTGTTTCGGTATGCTCATCATATCTTTCATTCCTATTACTAATATCGACACTTTCAACAACCTCACCATTGCTGCTGTTATGTGCAATATCCTGTGTCCTCCCATCAAGTTGTAAGATATCAGAATCACTACCATCTGAAAAGTCAAGATGGTCATCTAGATCACTGTCTATCAATATTGCTTCATCCTGATTGCTTTTCGTTCTCTTTGGATTCTGTTCCTGGTTCATATAAGGGCCTTCAACATCTGCCATAGTTTGGTTACACTTATCTTATGGTAAATTTCCCATGAAATATATCGACGCCACCTAATATAGATCAATAGATCGATAGATAGCCCTTCAAAGATCAAAACAAGTTCAATTTAATACTGTTCGTTACTGATCAAGCTTACCTAATTTCTTCACCAATTTATTCTTATAAGCCATTTATTGATATCAGTTTCGTCAACAATGACTGATTATAAGATTGAATAATTTAAAGCTCTTTAAGTTAAAAGTGGTGGAACTTTCCTTTATTAAAAGCCACATTGATCAATACAAAAACTGTATCAAGTGGTTGGAAAGAGTCTCTGAAATAGATATCTGGACTCAATTTGACATTAATTATAGATAGCATAACTGTTTATTTGACATGTCGGAAGTTTTGGGTGGAAATATTCGTAAAAGTTGTGATACGTTAAATGGCGACGATACTTTTTTGAATTATTTGTTAAGTACTAAATTGGAAAATAATTTGAATAGCTTAAGAAGGCAATTCCTTGAAAATAATTTAGGAAATGAAGAGGTTAAAAAGTTTCAAAATGAGTTCAAATCAGCAGAATTCAATTCTTCTTTAACGAAACATGATTCCTTGTCAAAATTAAAGCATCAATATGTTGATTACCAAGAGTCTATTAGAAGAAGAAGGTACAGTGTTGATTTTGATTCAGAGACAGGTTCTGCCGGCCAAACTGTTGATGATAAAAACATGGAAATAATCTCAATGGAAAGTATATCGAATGATGGAACTTGTAATGCTCAGAAAGATGATGTAGAATTATCCGAGTTAAGGAAAAGATTATTGGGTAAACGTGGACAACCAACTGCAGAAGATTTAGATAAGTCTGCTGAGAAGCAAATTGAAGATAATGAGAATATTCAAGTCAGCTTAATTGAGGATATGACGAAATTAGTATCAGGTTTGAAACAAGGTGCGTCAGCTTTCCAAAATGCTTTGGATGAAGATAAAAACGTATTGGGTGCAGCTGAGGTTGGTGTTCAAGTTGCATCTAGAAGTATTACAGATATCAGTGGGAAATTAAAGTCATATGACAAAACCAAGCTGGGATATTTGTTCTATATCACAGTATGTCTATTTATGATTTTAGGTCTGATACTGACTTATATTATCATAAAGATCTTCCCAGCACTGTAAGCATAATACTTAATTCAAGTCACCTTCAAGAAATGTTATCCATATCTACATTGTCTATTAGTCCAACTTGAAGACCATAAATATTTAAATAGATAATTTGCATAATGTATGTAATTAAAATAAAAATTATGTATATTCTTTTGAGTTGTATTCTTTCTTTCCAAAGCAAGATAACATATACACGAATCTTTAATTTAAGTACATATGATTGACTGATCCACAAGAAAAATGCTTATTTTAAATTAATTTATCTATTACCTTTGTGCTATTGTACATTGTATTTAATATTTAAATGATTTATATATGTGATCTAATTGACATCTATCATCAAGCCGTCATTGTTAGAGTTTTCATCAACAAATTCTCTACTTTCACCTGCCAATAATTCTCTTCTGATTTCAGGTCCTATATCTTTATGACCTCTTTGACGAATTGTCTCTAATAAGAAATCTCTTTGATCTTCAGTGATATCATTCTTATAACGTTGTGCAAATGTCAAGAAAGCTTTATGCCATACAACAGGTAAAACTCTTGTAGCGTCGTCACCGTTACTGCCATCGTCCAGAATTCTAAATCTCATGAAATAATAAACACATTCATCAACAGTTTGATATGGCAAGGCATATTTCTTATCTAGTAAGATTCTAATAAACACAGTTGTAGCTGGTGAGAATGGTAATCTTAGCAAATAACTCAAAGCAGCTGATGAATGTAGAACTGGCACCGATATTTTAGCCAAGACACTACCTGCGATGGTAGCTTCTCTAATGTTACAGCCCATTTCAACCAAAGGAAATAAGAAACCTTTAAAGAATGCACTTGGTTTATATAAAGATTTCTTTAAAGCACGGTAGATATGATAATTCAAAGTATGGTCCTCAGTATCTTCAATATTTGCACGGAAACGTTCCAATAAGACTAGATTAATAAATTTTTGAGCTTCTTTTGCTTGCATATTAGAGACAAATAATTTTGTAGCTTCATAGACAACATGTGGAGACCATTCTTCTGGATTGGTTACATATAAGACATCTTGCCAATTTTTCAAAGATGGAATGACTTTAAATAATTTTGGTAATTTACCATGAGTCCAAGTTTTCAAAATAGTACCGATAGTAGTGTAAGCTCTTATAACTTTTTCAGGTAAAGCTACACCTTCACCAGTTCTTAAACCTGAAGCAGAAAAAGTTGGATCCTGACTATTATTTTCGGAGAATTGCATTTGTGATTCTTTTTCTCTGATGGAGGCCATGATCTTATCAGCCAAGTTATAACTACCTGAGACAGAGTTATAGTCAGAAGATTTTTTAAAATATTGTTCGAACATAGCTGCATCGTCTTCATCAATTTCCACCAATTCTTCTTCCTCTTCTAGATACTCACCTTCTGGATCAAAATCAGAGATATTTTCATCATATTCCTCATCATCATCATTATCATCGTCATCATCTTGGTAATCAATCTGCTTGAATCTAGCAGTGGATTGTTTTGCATTTTCAATTTCTAAACCTTCTTCCTCTGCAATTTCATCTTGTTGTTCTCTAGCCAATTGCAAAATCTTTCTAGAGGCTCTAGAATCTACAAAATCCTCACCATTATCCTCGTTATCATCGTCATCATTCTTACCATTAGCCTTTTTCACTTGAATTTTCCTCAAAGTACCTTGAGCAGAATCAAGATCTTTCAGTAATGGATCATGTCTCTGTTTCCTGTTCTTGGAAGTAACAGCTTTACCCATATTGAATACACAACAACTACAATAAAAACGACTACAGCGTGTCCCACAGAAGTTGACTACAAAGCAGTTCAAATAGCAGACACTTGATAAGGTATATATATGTACAACTATACCTTCTACTTGTATAAGTATATTATAACATCTGATGTAGTGAGTGTGTTGATATTAACTAAAACTTAAAATTTTAGAGCTCATCGCATCTAAAAAATTTTTCAGTCTAAGAAAGAAGCGCAGCAGAGGTAACAATACCATGACAGAAAAGAGATGAGATGAGATGAGATGAGATGAGATGAGAATGTGATAAGAGATCAAGTTTGCAAGAAAGGGAACTAATGGAAAGTGGAAAGTGGGAACACAGGTGGCGCTGAATCACATCACCGTTTAAACAATATCCAAGACCAAGAAATGCATTAGATCCATAGAGCATGAAATTATACAAATTGAAATTCTCAGTTCTGAGTTCCATACAGCAAGTGAATATGAACGGCACAAGCTGTTAAGTTACAATCGATATCTATAAAGTTATCCACATTATTCTGTTGATTAATGATTAAAAATCGTAATCACAGCAAACCACACGTCTTGAGAGGCTTATTCTGTTTTCGTAGGTACACTTAATCGTTTCTTATTGGCGAAAATCATTAAACATTGTTCTATAAGTGGAAGTGCATTGACTCTTGTCATTGAAGTTATCTTCTTTATTTACAATCATGTTCATGATCTTAACAATAATCATAATCATAATTATAATCATACTCATACTTATAATTTCAATCTCCAGTTGTACAAGTTACAAGTTACAAGTTACAAGTTGTGTAGCTTGTGACAGGGATAGTTATGATTACTAAATAAGGTATTCTGCAATGCAATAGAGTTAAGAAACGAATACCCCAAATATGCTTTTCTTGTTCACTGAATCTGATATCTTCTTGATTCATCAATCAATCACCAGTTATCGTTCTAGTTCTAGTTCTAGTTCTTGTAGAGTTAATGTTTGAATCAACAATTAAAAAGAAACCGTATGGTTTCTTGTTCCTAGTTTAAACAAGATTCTATTGCACTTGTATTATCCCAAATCAAGTAATACTATATCCATCTATCTTATGATTCAGGAGTAATGTTCTTGATGGATCAAGAGGCAGAGTAAATATCTATTCTGTCTTGTTAATACAAGTTGACTAAAGTTGGTTCTTGTTGCTGATCGATGTTCTTTTATTCGTTTGATCCTGTCACTGACACAAATGTTGATCTACTTGTAACTTTTCATTTGTAGTTTTTAATCCTTTAATTCTTTTTTACAGTGCTATATAAAAGAAATGACATGATGTATTAGAAGTAGTTGTTTCTCTTTCATTCCCCCACTTTCCAGATCTGTATATTATTCCACAATAGCCGCTTATTATCGTTTTATCTGATAGTTTTAGTTCAGTGTTTAAAAGAGAACTACGTCATACAATATATATACTTATATATTTTATATCTTTTTGTTGTATAGTTGTGTTCAAACTAGTTTTATTGTTTCTTTGTTGAATACGATACCCCCCTCTTCTCCCCTTTGTCAGCATTATATATTCAATAACAGAATACTATAAAGACCTACAACAACAAAAAGTATATACTTTTTAGTGACTGAATTAATAAGAACTTTGGTGGATCGATACTCATTGTTTTGGTTTAGATACTGATTTATTCATCTGGTCCATTTAAAGAGGTATAATGGTATTTGAAGTCAGTTCTGTCTCATTTAGTGAATCAAATGATAATTTAACGACAGAAAATCTGAAATCAAAGAATTTACAACTTACTCTCATTAATCCAATACACAGAAGCAAAAATAAAAATAAGAGTAAAGACAAAGTTAAAGATAAAGATGCTAACCTTCATGATGTACAAGCCAAGATTGAATTTTTTAAAAGTAAACATGTTCCCCAGAATAAACTTCCTATTAAAATAATCAAATTGAACAATTTGAAACATGGTGGAACTACAATTAAAAACGACACAGGTAACTTCGAGTATAGATACAATCCACTTGAGTTAAAATCAAATCCATGCATTAATAAAACAAATAATGATCATGAAGGTTATTCAATCGAACTCATACTAGATCATGGCTCTTCAAAAGTATTTATAGCAGATTTACCAGTACGAAATAGTGTCAACGCCTCAATATATGATACTTTCTCTACTTCTTCACTTTTTGACTCTCCAGAGGCAATCTTCAACGTTGATAACAGTCTCAACTCTAATTCCAATTCTAGTCCCAATTCCAGTACCAATTCCAATTCTAGTCCCAATTCAGTACATAGTAATTATCTGAAATATTTTTACGATGAAGTTGCTCCTGTGTCATTGACCGGTAGGATTAAGATAAACGTTTTTAATGAAAAGTTAAAGCACCCATTGTTTTTAAAGTCATTATCTGTCCATTTCAAATGTTATTCAAATGAATATGTGTGTTATGTCGATCCAGATAAAAAAAATAATTCACATAATAAAAATAATATCAAACTATTCGAAAACGATTCAAATACAAAATTTGAACCTATAATACATTTAGAAATTTTAAATATTTCATCAAGCTTTTTGAAATTTACAAATGGAATTTATGAGTTCCCTTTTGAATTTAAAATAGAACCAAATAAATTCCCAGCATCCAATTGTTCATATTTCGGATCTACACTATATAGAATCGAAAGTTACATCAAAATATTGAAGAACTTTAAGAAATCAAATAATTCAGATACCATTATTTTAACAGATGCTGTCACTGTTAAACGCGCATTGCCTATTGATAGCTTTTATTTAAGAAATGAACCACTAAAGTTAGCAGGTGAATGGCAAAGGATACATTGCGATTCAAAGAATAATAATATAAATAATGATTTATTATACCAAAATTTCAATGATCAATTGAACTATGAAATATATTTGCATTCAAAAATGCTTGTAATTGCAAGTCCAAATAATTTGAAAGAAAGTGAATTCCAATTGAACTTTCAAATAGTGAAGAAAATGAAAAATTTCTGTATATCTAAACTTGTAGTCAGCCTAGCACAGTTTAGTTCAATTCCATGTATTGATCGATCAACTAAAAAACCAATGAAAACGTCATACGTTAAAAAAATGGAAGTAATTTTACATTCAGAGGATATTGAACCTAATTTCGACGAATATAATGTTTTCGAAATTAATAACTTAGCTATATTCGATGAAAATTCCATGAAAGAAAGTTCAAATAACAAAAAAGTTGGGTTCTATTTTGTTAAACCGTTTTACTGTGAGAAAAGTACTAAATTAGAAAACAAAGCCAGGCTAAAAATCACACATAAAATTATAATCCAGTTGACCATGTTACATGTCGAATCCACGGAACCATTGAAAACAAGTTTTAAAAAGAAGACTATACTGACGTTCAAAGTTCCAGTAGTTCTTGTAGATTATGAAATGTCAAGCAGCCTAAATTTGCCCACCTACAACAAGATTAACAACATTTATTCAAAAAGGGAAACAGTTTTAACTGATAGATGTATTAATACATTACCGGATTATCAAGGTGACAGAGTAAAGTACTAATCATTAAGACAAAATTAATTTAGGTAAGTTACTATAACATGCTATAATCGGATTCAGTGTCTCCTCACAACAACATATCAATGTCATTGTTCAAAAAAGAGAACTTACAACAATTATAATCTGGAAAAAAGAATAAAATAAACAATTAATGAATTATAATTCAAAAGTTTTTTGCTAACACTTTTTTATAATTGTTTTTACAATTTAGAAACGAGAAATAACAACCCTGACCGTTGTAATCTATCTAAATACACATATGTATTATTTATTTTATTATTCTTGAAATCATTATAATATAATTTCATAATTAACAAGATATTATCGACAATAATAATGCATAAAGATCAATTTTTGAAATTACATTTAGAACCATTTGTCGTTTACTCACCTCGTCTTTCATGTATGCTAGGTATTCAATTGTTCAAACTTTAAAAGTCGATGAGCCTTAAAGATCCCATCGTAGTTGGAACCAAGATTTCACTATTTTTAACTGATTTTCGCTGTCGTCTCTTACATTTCTTAGATACTTATGAAATCAAGAAAAAGAAAAGAAAACAAAGAAACCCCCATGTAAACTTCAGAATGTTTCGTGTGACAACTTCAATTGGAAGAAGATCAGAAGAGGTAATAAACGAGATGCAAATGAGTCCCAATTTTAGTACATTTTTTAACATTATTAATGATAAAATTGACAGTTGATAGTCACCTCAGATGGTTTTTGTTTCTTTTTATTTTCTGCTTTTGAACAGTTTATTATACGTAAATTTGTCTTGCAACATAACTATATCCAGTAGATGGTTACCAAATCAAAGGTTCAACGGGATACCTATTTTTGCAGAACCACTTAGTTCCCAACTTGGACTTCAGACATTTGAATTTTTAGGACATATATGCTTTGTCAGACAAGTGAAGTTTTAAGCAATTGTCATTTTAAAACAAGAGCGCAATAATTAACCATTTTAGTTGTTAGTTGCTAGGCACTTGAGATAGATGGGAAAGACGAACACAGCAAGACAATAAAGAGAGCAATAGTTGGCATAAACAATTAGACAGTATAAACAATTAGACAGTATAAACAATTAGACAGTATAAACAATTAGACAGTATAAACAATTAGACAGTATAAACAATTAGACAGTATATGTGGTTTTGGAAACTGATTGAGATGATATGATTGAACGAATGAGGTTTTGCGTAAATTCGGTATTTTCAATGCAGGGTTATATCTCCACTTAGCGCCAGTAAAGATAGGATCCGATTTCAAGATTGGAGCAGTATGATCTGTAGTAACTCTTCCAAAGACCTAAAAAGTTCAAAGTGTTGGTGCGACGTTTGCCAATTGGCATCATGGATGTGACAGAGAAGGGTAAAGAGAGTTTAGAATTAGAGGTGTGTGTAAAATCAGAATATAAACAAACATATTGTAGATTTGTTAATGAATATAGGAATATAGTCCTGTGTTTGAGAATATCATTTAATTTTACGACAAGTTACGATAGTCTACAAGAATTGAAGCAAAAGAATGAAACAATTTACTTTTCATTTGAAAAATAGTAAACATATTTGGAATATCGTAATGAGTCTAAGGCAAGCTCTCACTTTAACGATTAGGTTACTGTAGAAATTCACATTAAATAAGGGAAAAACAGAGAGAACAATTCTTTCTTTCTTTTTATTTTTAGGTATAGCTTGTAATAATAATATTATTGTCGTTGTGTATATGGTTATTTCCTTCAATGACCTCATTTAGCATAGCTTGCCAGATCTAAAGAGTTTAACTCAAAGGGGTAATCTATGTCATTTAATTCTTGAATAAGTAGACGACATAATTAAGTTTGCCATTTTTAATTGAAGCTTCTTAGTAATGGAAATTCGCTGGCCAAAGTTCGATAGCCATAGGTTAGCAAAACGAACGGTGGCAGGCATCACACCAATTTCAGTTACATTAGAATGAACTGTCCTATCAATTTTGACGAACAGCAAGAAGCAAAATGGCAAAACAAAAAAAAGAAAAAAGAAAGAAAAATAAAAATCCGCTCTAATTCCAATTATAGAACTCACCGTAGCAACGAATGGCAATATGGACTTGAGGTTAAAACAATTCTCTTACTAAGATTAAATTCAATCTGGCTGAAGCCATTTTTCATATTGATCTATTTTAGATTAAAATTTTATTTTCCTTGTACAAAGAAGCTAGCGGGGGTGGAAACAAGTGTGTCAATTGAGAGAGACCGAAGTTAGTAATGTCCCAACATTTCCAGACTTAATCGGTTATTAACACACAAAAAGTACCAGAATATCAACACACGTATATCAAACTGAATTCGAAGAGTGTTGGTTTAGACGGAGAGAACCGCCAGATTGAGATTGGACCCATATAGTTTGCCAATATCGTTCGTTGTACACCGACTTGAGTCTATCTGACAAATATCATCGCCATCGATTTTCGATGGAATAGGCCAAAGTCACAGTTTGTTTGCTTATGACAACAGAAGGAAGAGCCAGACAAACTTAAAACTGACCTTCATTGTGCCAGCGAGAACATGCTGGACAACAACCGCCCAAATAACAAACAACAACAGAATGAAAAAAAAGAAAGAAAAAAGAAAATAGAGATCCGTTCGCACGGTAGTCAACTCTTCACAGATGTCGGAAAGCATATGGGCCCCTTTTTGTTGACAAGCTGACGGAGACAAGCGGAAGGCAGGAAAAGGAAAAAAAAAGTAACGATTATTAGTCCAGAAACAAGAAACAAGAAACAAGTGCATGCTCGAGTATTTTCAAACAACATCGAAATGGCCGATTCTGATAGCTTTCTGTTTCTTTTTCTGAGATTCTCTGTTTTGATGGATCGCCTGGAGCGCCATTACGTAGCAAACAAATTGCTTGCTATATTCCCACCATTTGCATTTGCATTTGCATTTGTATTTGCATTTGTAAATTGTAAATTGTAAATTGTATGTAATCTGTAGTTTGATAGTTGAGTTGCAGCAGAAGGAGAGGTGGTGGTGGTGGGGTCAGGGAGGGCAAAAAAAAAGACCGTTGGATCAAAGGGTGGACAACGCAATCCCAACCGAAAACATACGTATCTGGGAGGTAATCATGGCCACACAAGAACGCTTGACTGAAAACCACTTCACAGCAAGAGAGAAAGAAAGAGAGAGAGACACACAGACAGACATGGCAAATATCAGCTGCAGCAAAGTTTTCGTTTCTTTTTATTACATATTCTAAGAATCTGGCATTGTTTTAAATAAACGAACGTACGTACGGAGAGACACACCTGCGCAAGGAAAACCACTACCCAATATTACTTTTAGGAACAAACACCCATACAAACACTTACGCTCACTCTCTGCGTGGAAGGAAGGGCAACGAAGCAAAGCCAGACTGAACAGCGTACCGTTGTGTATCAGGCTTTCTCTATATATTATTATTTCTGGGCTTCATTTTGGAAAATTCAAGAGAAAACTACGCACCAAAAATCGACGTTTCTTGTTTTTGGATTCTCACCTTTTTTAGTTTCTCCAATTCCACTCAAGAGACACATACATACAGCACACGTCTGTCCTGACGTTGTGTCTTGCTGCAAGTGACTTCCGAAGCCACTACAAAACAAATCAAATCAAAATGCAGCACAGCAAGAGAATTTGTCTCTCTTTGTTGGTTTAATTGTCCTTCGCCTGCCTAGTGAATTGGGATACGACGATATTCTTCAGTGTCTCGTCTGGTCAAGAACAAAGGTGGAGAAAGGGGAGCTCAGACGAAATGAGAAAAAAGAAAGAATTGGCTGCAGCAAACCTTCATACAGATTAAGGATAGCCTGGCAGCATCCGGTATTCAATTAGCTTTCCATTGGCTTATCTCTCTCTTTCTCTCTCTCTTCCTTCCTTCCCCCCTCGGTCCGTCAACTTTGTGACACTGCGAAGGCAACAGATGAGCTGGAAAAAGAAATGCCCTGCCGTTTGTTTTGCATATTGCATTTTTCTTTTTTCTTTTTTTTCCTCTCTCTTTCTCTCGTTTAAACGACACCTCGCTGGACAAGAACTAGGGCAGAAAGTTGAAATGAGACACAAAGAGCTGATACCAAAATATGACACTCACGGAGTCTTCCATTCGTTTAATTTGTCTTTTCCCTTTCGATCTCTCTTTCCCTCTGGCGAACCGAACGGTTTACACAATTTTTTGGCAAAACCCACCAGGAAAAGAAACGAAAAGTTTGTTCACAACGGTTTTCTCTCACAACTTCAAATCGATCCAACGATTTGTACGTACAAATGCAACGCTTTTTGTTTTACTTTACTTCAATTTGGTTTTGGTTTTAGTCCAATCCAGCTGGTTTATCTGCTTACTTTGCAAAGCTGAATGAATGAATGAATGGACACTTGAGATTATTTCAGATACTTTGTATATACCCATCCCATCTCTCTCTCTCTCTGTCTCTGTCTAAAATTAAACAAAAGGGGTCGGTTATTTTTAATCAATTATGGTTACGGATTGTATGCAGGAATGGGTGGGCTCTCTCCAGCTCATTCTCAGCTGTATGCGAGAAAGGATGGGTAATATTTGTGTATGCATCGCTTTTTTTTTTTTGCTTCCTATATTTTAGACTACAGAAAACGATTAAGATGTATATATGTATGTATTGGTAATTGTAATTGCAATTTATTGTACGAAACCGCTTAGGTCACATTCTCTTGCAACATTGTTAAAAGATATCCTTGTACATACACATTTCTTTCTAAGGAAAGGAATAGAATTTTAATTATCGTTGATTATCAACTTTTAATTAAAATATTACTTTATTCAAACCTCTATCTTATCGAGAGCTTGCATATATATATAAATGTCCTTTTTATTTGTCGTTTTCTTAAATTTCAGTCCTCTATATTCACTTTTGGTAACTATTTGTCTTTTCTATCCATACCCATCTCATAAAAGTAACTTTGTTTCAAAAGTACCCTAAACGATAAAAGATATACCACACAAGGTTTAAATATCAACTGTATTACAACATACTATCAAGAAATTTTATAAACACTCAAAAACTTACCGAAATTATGATTCACACTATGCAATCCCCACAACAAATAAGATTACCTTCAATTAGATCATTAATCGATTCAATCGATAATTATGACTTACCTTCAATTCAACAGTCATCGTTAAATTCAAACACTCACTACAATTATCAAAATAATTACATTTTAGAACCAACTACAATTACAAAAAAAGATTTAAATTATAATCCTCATCTATCTAGTCCCTCCTACTACAACGATAGGGGTGATACTAGCCAATTAATATCAAGCCATAACCATCATCATCATCATAGCAATAATATTTTGACCCCAATGCCATCACCTATCCCATCCCCTGTACATAGTTTAGTAGCTGATGAAAAACAACTGCTATCGGCTGCCGCTACTATTAACTCAATTCACAACAACGTTGCCTCTACCCCATACAGAAATACTATCTCAAACGTATCCAAAAAATCAATGAAAAAGTGTCATGGTATCATTGGTGCTGGTAAGAGATCTAATTTACCTAAAAACTCTGTCCAAATCTTAAATCAATGGTTGTTGAACCATTTACAAAACCCATATCCAACTCCACAAGAAAAGAAAGAACTTCTGAAACAAACTGGTTTGACCAAAATACAATTGTCTAATTGGTTCATTAATGTAAGGAGAAGGAAAATTTTCAGCGATTACTATGATATCGTTAACAAGACTGGCGAGAGAAACAAAGGAAATGGGGACGAGGATCACAACAACTATTTACAATTGTCAGCAACTAGACGAAAGAGACTAAGTGATAGATTGGAAGAATTAAAGAGATTGAAGGATTTATAGTATTTTTTGAATTAAGACCATTTATCATACTCTAATCAAAACCACGAGACAAAAAATAAATAAATAACTAATTTTAAAAAATTTCAAAGTATGTAATGTTTTTACTCAAACTAATAAATTAAAATAGAAATAAACTTCATGAAGAATTCGTTTCATTCGAAATAGATATCTAGAGAGCAGTGTTATTTAGAATAAACTTATAGAAAGAATTTGGTTGCAAAAGATAATTCTTTTTTTAGTTTTCTTACTAAGAATAGAACTCATATTGCAATATCCACTTAATTTGTTCATTCTTGGAACGACATATTTGTCGAGACTTATAGAAAGAATGAAGGAACCACCTGTTCTTATTTAGTAAAAGCGGAACAAAATAAATACCTAGACGTAATTTCACTAATATTCATAATTAATTTTAGATTACAATTTCTGTTCTGTAGACTTTGTATCAAAACGATTTGATATAAATAAAATAAGATAGGCAAGAAAAATACGAGTGCATACTTAACTTAATATTTGGAACAAGTAAACCTCATTGATTCCGAATGATCATTATATCGTTATAGACTTTCCTCAGCCTAAAGAGAAACCCATTTTATCATCAACTGACACTTGTTTCTTTTTTATTTACAGAATCAAATAAGGAAAGATGACCAACGACTATCAGAATTCGAATATAACTAATCAAATAAGACCCAACCCTTGTAATTTCCCAAAATCTATTTTTAAGAATCATGGAGGGGTCTGTCAAGTCAATACATCATTAAACAACTTCAAGATCTAAACCCTATCCCATAACAGAAATTAGCGGAAAATATTCCCGAATACAACAGAAGTCAAAATTGTGATCAAAGCGACTTCCGAACAATCAAACTCTAAATTTCTGAATTTGCATATAAATTTAACAATTTCGCATATCGTAATTGCCATTTAACATCTATTCAAGTAAATACCCTAACAATCCACTGTAGAAACTTTATTTAGATAACAGGAGCGACTCACTAAGATAACTCTTGCCAATCTGCTGTAATTACCAAGTTAACCTCCATCAGTCTCTGATGATGGTGTACCAAGCCAAAACCATTGAGAAAATCGAAATTAATAATCAATACCTTGTTTGTTAATGTCTCAATTAGAAACAATAACAATATACTCATTACTTCATTTTGTTCTCAATAATCAAATCAGGTAGTTTTCTCTCTCTCTCTGTGCGTCTCTCTTTATCTCATTGCCAGCATCGAAAACTGGACGTTCTTGCCTATCTCCCTTCTTTCTTCTAAAATAGTTTTATGACCGCATTTTTCTTTAGTATGGTGACATTTACTCATAAGGAAGTGAGTTGTCCAATACCTCTTTCGTATTGTCGGGAAATCAGTAAACCAAAACAGTAATCTTTGTTGAGCTCGTTTAACATTCTTTTAAGATCGTAAAAAAGGTCGTTTCTTTTTCAAATATGTCAAAACAAAGAAAAAAAAGATAGCTTTCATCCCTTCTACGGAAATTGCTTACTGCAAAAAAGAAGGACATGCATGAACCCAATGCGGAAATGTCAAACCCAAGCGAACTCTTTTCTTATTTTGGGATTATTTTCGTGGGGGGGGGGAGGCGACTTACAAAAAAGAAATGTGGCGCTAATATGAGTTTTTCGTTTCTTTTTATTTTACAAAATCAATTTCAATTTTTTTTTTTTGTCGCCGCTAACTAAGGTCAAAATTGTGGGAATCTTTCTTGTTTAGTAAATTTGTAACGAGAAGATGAATTGGGATAAGAATCTCAACTCGATCCTTTACAGTTATAACAATCGATAGGAGGATGATGATATCTTTGATGAGGAGATGGTGGAATGATATATCATATTTGGAGAGTTTTACTTCAAGAAAAAGAAATGAGTAGTTATTTTTGTTGTTTTTGTATATTTAGTAACATTATTAGTAATCTTAAATGTGTCGATTCAATTAAAGAGACAATATGTCTATAATTGTTATATAGGACATGTGATATTTACAGCACTTTTTAATATATATATGGTGTAGGTTACATACATGATACTGAAATATGGTAGTTCGATTGTGGCCATTAGGGAGAGAGAAATAGGAATGGAACAGAGCGTCCAAGGGGTTCTTTCCTCTTCATGAACACGTTATTATGTCAGATTTTTGGAATTATGAAATACCCCTCTATCAAACTCTCTGATGGAAATTCATGCATATTCTCTTAAGAGTTTATGGTCAATTAATCTTCCCCTCCTCTTTTTATTTTTTTTTTGCCCTTTTTGCCTTTACCCTTAAGCTTGCTTTAAAATCTATATGCCATGCATGCATGGTACGTAAAATCGTAATTTTCAACCAATTATTTGGTACTATAGTCAAACGATTCAAGTTTACAGTTAAAACCTTTTCGTTGAGTAAGCAGCACATGCAAGTCTGATTTTATACCCTAATTCATACCATCTATAACGTGGTAATTAATTTCATTTATACGAGATAGCCGCATCTTGGGATAAAATTCGGCTTTAAGATGCTCGCTGTTCTATAATTATTTTCCTTTCTTTTTTCTTTTATGTGTGAAAAAAAAAAGAATGGTACGGTAAATCAGCAGGTATCTACAAGAAATAAAGTGATTTTGTAATTGGACTTATTAATTAACATCATAAAGGGACCTTTGAATCTATAGTTACCAGATGGAATTAACAATTGGACAAAATTCAAGAAAAAGAACAGAAAAATAATTTAACCTTATTTCTAATCATCTAAATTTATCGAACCATGGAAGCATTACTAATAAACCGGAAATATTCTATAATAAATATTCATTTATATTCTTAACTACTATAGATAGAAGATTCATGCTTCAATTCTATATGCAATGTTTCAAAACTTAATGTAAACGAGAAACAATAAAATTGAAATATTCAGCTAATTTCTTTGTTACATTAATTATCCAATTTAGATTCAAATAATACATATACAATTAGATGCTACCATTATTCATATGCCTTATAAAAATTCCCTTCTTTTGTTATGAAATTTTCTATAATAAAACAGATAATTCGTAGCGTCTGTTTCTGCTTTACCAATAATTTTTATGACATAAGTGATCTAATGTAATGCTTTTGTATACAACATACAAACTTCAGCTTAATATGATATTCTTCAACTGATTCAGTTCTGTGTAAAAAGATTATTAACTAAATATGGCTAGATATCTTTAGTAAGAAACTAAAATTCGATTATCAGCTAACTCTTTTCAAAAGATTCTGTAAAGTACTGACATATGTATCAAGTGCAAAAGAAATCTCCCAACAATTGCCTTAAAACCAAGGGTCATTTTTAGAAAGAAATTGATTACAACTTGTATATAATTAGGCAATAGATTTCCCCAATGTATTCTATTTATGGTTATTATTCATTGATACAGTGATAATATGCATAATAATAAGGAAGCTAAGGCTAATTAATTATATAGCCTTAAATAACGTCAATTAGGCTATCTTTATTTTTAACATCAATAGAAGAAAAACTTGAAATTCAAGTTTACACTCAGTCTATTCATATATCAAAGTAAAGAGGATGGCTAAGATGAGAAATACTTGATTATCTTCTTGTTTCTTATAGTAATAAAGTGTCTTAAATACATTATCCTGTCACTTACAGATCATGAATTATTTTCAAGTGTCTTACTTTTGTAACAATAGTATATACGTACTAAATATATGCTAGATTTTTACTGAATCTCAGAAACTACAAGATTTTTAACTTATTTGATGTATACTCGAATTCAACTTTCCTTATATTTTAAAGGGATAATATAATTTGTTGCTGTTGAACAATAACCTATTGTCTTCTTGAAAGTAAATTATGCTTTATTCAATATTTGATCGTTGGGATAAGGAATTGTTGTTAATATTCAACTAGCATAATTTGGGTAGCTATAGAATCTGATCGTCAGTATGTGATAGTCAGCATTCATAATTTCAGTAGATCACTCACGACACAAATTACTAATTTGGCAGTTTGAGATAATTTATAATAATTATGGCAGCGGGAAATCAATTGGTACTAATTCAGGTGACAGGAAATACCTGGAATATAGCTATGTACCAAATTTACTAATACAACATTTAGATTTATTTTATACATATTTTAGAGGCTGTGTATTTCTGGTGTAGAAAAGGGTAAGAAGTTGTCACATTTCAATAGAACCAAAGGTCAATTAAAATATCGGTAAAAATCTGAAGGGCCGCATAATGAACATACAGTAAATTCTAATAAAAACAGCATGGTATTAATTTTTTAGAAACTAATGTAGTATAGAAATGTGACAAATTTTAATATTAACAAGGGAAGACAATAGAATGCTAAGTCCTTACAAGAAGTGTATCAAACTTACCTCTGATTAGTATACCTTGAAATGCCAATATCAAAACAGACTACTAGGAAAGTATGTTCCTGCTTATTTGATTATATCAATAAACATCTCTTCTATAGAAAACTAAAATTAAATATCGAACTCGAATCCCAATCGTTATTGCTAATGAATAAAATTCGGACTACCTGAATTAGTATTAAATGACCTTATTAATGTATTACTCTGGTATTAATTACTTCGTACGAACCTTGATAGTGACGAAATATGTGTTGTTGCAACAACTTTGTTTCATAGTATCAATGTTGCTATAAAGAGATATTATTGAACATTATTTAGTATCTTAACTTGTACATAAAAAGATCAATCAACTACATTATTAAATAATAGTATATTTATTTCATCATACAGATCTCTACATTAAGGTTCCCTTGAATAAACACACATCTACCTTTATTCTAACATATGCCAATTTGACTCTAGAATCAAATAATAGCTAATAGTTTACCAAAAGTTAGTTAATCAATACAAAATAAATACAGATTAAGATTCACACCAGACTCTATACCATTATTATATTACAAATCTTTATTCATTATCGTAGTTCTTGGTGAGTATACCGCCACCAACCAGTCAGTGGCAACCTTCAGTAATACCTTAATCAGTTCTTTAGACAACTCGACGAAGGAGTTTGTGTTGCAAGGTTTTACATTAGATCAGGACATGATGGTGGCTAAGTTTACTACTATGCTGCATACGACTACACCATTTGCGACTAAAGTAGGGATATATTTCATCAACATTGACAAGACCATAACAGCCCATAATGATATAGTAGTCGAACCTCCCCCTAACCTCAATGCAAATGAGATGTACTCCTTTGAAGATGCTATTCTGGACGCTCCTGATCAAGATATCTATGAAGGGCCAGAAACACAGGATGACATTAATAAATATATAGAAGCCATGTATGCAGATATAGAGGCCAACATACTCGTTAAAAGAGGAACTCCGTAGATTGGATATGTGGTTTTGGCCAAGGCGCCTGTAGGTCTTATAAGAGTTACATCAAGGAATGCAGTAAGAGTAGATGTTCTTGTATATCTTTTTGGGCTACGAAATCATGTATTACTACCAGGGTGGTGATCAATAAGGTCTAGAAACTAAGAGATTAGTTCCTGTACTATTGAGACTAGATTCATAGAGGTACCAGCCATTATCAGTTAGGAATTTCAACCTGAAATTTATGAAGTAGTAGAATAAACTAACTAAAAAAAGAGAAAAAAAAAGATATATAACGTAAAATAAAAAGATCAAAACACTACATTATGCCTTACATTACACCATTTTGGATTTGGAACTACTAGCAATTGGTAGGCCTTGTCATATTTTAGATATATCGTACATGGTAGACACTTCGAATCACATGTCGACCATTCCACTCCACAATACAGACAAGTAGAATAAAAGCTAGACCAGCACCTTATTCAACGTACACGTATTAAATATCTATAAATTCTGAATTCAAATATAGCTTAACAAAAAATGCAACGACATAACCTGGATCTCTTAAATTATCACAATACTCACCAACTCCTTACTAAAAAAAGTAACTAATTCTTGTTCCTCGTGGCCCAATGGTCACGGCGTCTGGCTACGAACCAGAAGATTCCAGGTTCGAGTCCTGGCGGGGAAGAATATTTTTTGCATTTTCAATTTTTTCTCATCAAAATTCCAAGAATCGAAATAGTATTATTCAAATACTTCAACAATCCAAGTAATCAGGTTAATTGTGGATGCGAATAAAAATATCTTATACTATACAATACTATATGCCTATAAAAGAAAGAGTCAATTCAAAATAATTAAAAATTGAAAATTGAAAATTCTTCCAATTAATTATTGATCGCATTTGGTTCCTTTAACCAGATTCTTAAGAAATACCTATATTTCTATTTTTTACTGCTTTCAATTAGTTCTTTCTTGGTGACACTAGAGTCCACAGATTCAATATCATTGGGCACAGAAGTAACTTCCACCAGTTCCTCATCTTCCATAGATTTAAAATCATCAGAGGTTGTTAATTTCAATGTTGCTATTTCTTCGGACACTTTTGGTTCCTCAGATTTGGAATTATCACTTTCAGATGTTATATAATGTAATCCTAAACCAATAGATGGACCTTGATTTTCTACTGCTGAACCCTTATCATTATCATCACTGCTGTCATCACTAGAAGTTTCTTCACTACTTTCGTCACCGCTGCTATCATCACTACTCTCTTCGTCACTTCCGTTGCTACTTTTTCCAGTAGTATTGTCTTCATCACTTTCTTCATCTAGTAGATGTTGATCAGCCTTACTTTTCAAATCATGTATATCATTCTCTTGACTACTATTTTTCTTTTTATTGAATAATTCCTTGAATGCCATCCAGCGGTTACTGAAATCCTTGGTATGATTAGTATGTGAACTTGAGGTAGTGGAAGTCCTTGAAAGGGATTCAGAATCTTTCTTTTCATTTTTTTGTTTTTTTTCGTCAGATAAACTACTATTACTACTGTTATTTTTTTTTAAATTCTGAAATGTTGCTATAAACTTTTGTTGGAACGCTTTGAATGGATCAGGCCCATTAAATACATGCTTTGGTGGGAATAAATCAAAAATACGATCATCTGTGACTTTGTTAAAAATAGAAAAACTTTGAGTTTTTTTCCATTCATTTACCCAACTTATATTAAACAAGTTAATCGGGTTTGCGTGAATCATATCATCTTGTACAGTCATCAAAGCCTTTTCATTGTTTTTATGATTTTCTAAATAATCATGCAATTTTACACTCGATAACAGTCCAATTAAATAATCTTCAAATTGCCACCTTATAAAATCTTCGCTACCTTCAAATTGTGAATTTTTTGGAGTTTCTCTATCATTTTCATTCCAACTTTCGCTGACTACATTCGACATAGATTCTATCCATTTTTTATCATTTGCAGTTAATTGCAATAGAGGTTGTAATGACTTATCTATAATTTCTATAGTGAAATTATCTGTATCTACATATATCTGACATAACTCATCTTTTCTTTCAGATAGTAAAGAATTCGAAGTGCCTATGACAAAAAACTTTGATTTTTCATCATTTATATCATTGATTTGTTGCAAAGGAGTATATGGTGAGAAAAATCCACCAGTTTCAAAAATGTGGAGAGGGAACCCCATAAAGGTAAGAACAGAAGCCCTGTCACTTGACTTAAATGAAGTAACAACCTTTATATCTGACACATCTTTATGCAACATCGGACTACCAGAGTTCTGGAGATTTGAGATCAAATTAGGAATCAAACTTATCAAACCAAATTGTAAATTACATAAAGATTCCACATTATTACCATAAAATATTATTTTCTTTTCCAAAAATAATGCCTTGAATAATACCAAAGTTTCTTTTTTGAAATCTAATATTATCTTACGTAAGCATAAACCAACGTACATGTTACTATCTGATAAACTTGTCGAAGTCATTGGCTTAAATAATGATTGTAAATTATCATAAAGGGAAACAATAATGCTTCTATCCGTGAAGTTCTTCTGTGAAAAGAAAACATTAGTCACTATACTCAACTTATCTCTTATTTGACCAAATATAGGTTGATAAGAAACCACTACTATAGCTTTTTGAACAGTAGAACGGGTTACTTCTTTATCCTTATGTAATAATTCTTCACTGCTAATCTGTTGAGAACAGGATACTGCAAATAAAGTAGTACATTCTTTACGTTCCTCTTCAGTTAACCCAGTAGCCCCACCTTGAGGACAAGTTTTAGTCTTTGGATTAAACAATAACGTAAAATATGTAAATGTCTCCTTAAATGAATGTGATCCATCTGGCAACGCTTGAAATGGTAAATTTGGCCATAAAGTTGATTCATCTGTACCTTCAGGTAACCCATGCCAATATTCAACTTCAGGACCTCTAGTATGATGAAAGTCAACAACACCAACACCAACAATAACCTCTTGATTGATATTCATTGCAGCATAGGACTTAACTTCAATATTTTATTTTAGAACTTGTTATATTCCTTTTTTCGATAGCTTAAAGGAAAAAAAAACAGAGTAGTAAAGATCTACTATCCAGTGACCACTGCCGACCTTTGGAAAACGGGAAACACAATCACAATTATGAAAAATACCAGATATGATCAATATCAGACCTGTCAATGACCATTAGAGTCCTCTAGAAGTCATTTCATAGTCATTATAAGGTATTGTTCTTCATATTCGATATTGGTTTCTGATATATGTATATTGGATATTGAATATCTTATAAAATGTAGACAGGGTAACTTTCTGTAAAAATGGAAGAAAAAAAAGAAAAGAAAATTTTTATAAGGAATTTTGGAAATGACACAAAAATAAAATTTGAAAAAGTATAAAAGGGAAAGGTTTCAGAATGGAACTTCTAAACAATTCTATTCACTTTTATCTCAATTACAGAAGATAGTTTCTAATGAATATTTTATTTATCTTGAATCTGATTTAGAAGGAAAGGGCCAACAATGAGTGACCACAGATTTGAAATGAAAATTTATCAGAGATCAATCCGATGGCTATGTTGCGGAGAGTAGCAATACTACCATTTTTATCAAAATAGATATATAATATATATGTAATATCATAAATTGGTATTTGTACAAATTGATTAGTATTTTTTTCATAACTTCTTCCTTCAGCAAACTGCAACGTCTGCATTTGTGGCACTAGTTGAAGTGTCCCATCGATCTCTTTACATAAATAATTATCATTTTTAACGGAATGATTTTGACCCATATTCTCTAATATTTGATATTGAAACTTTTTATAAAATGTATAATAATGAAATGAAATAGGTTATAGGCTGGAAAGATATCAGAGATATTTAGATTTGGTCTCTATTGTTCATATATAAAGAACTCTATATAATATTTCCAGCGTATTTGTTGGATTCCTTTCACGATTTTTAGTGAAGTCTAGAGAATATGAGCAACACAATGGAAAAATGTGCACAAGAATGCGTAGCACATCTAACCAAGACCTTTACCAACATAGCTAATGAAAATTCAGATGTAAGAAGGGTACCATTGGAGAGCTCTGTGTTTAGTAGCGATTTACTAGATTTTAATTGGGGTATCTCCGAAGATCTAATTGTAGATACCAATAAAGACCTTTTTGTAGATTATGTTTTGAAGACTATGATATCAGATTGCATAATTCCTGAAAGAGAAGGGCAAGAAGGTAAAGGATTAACAGCCAAGACTTTAGATATGTGTATTGTAGTTTTGGATTTTGTTTATCATTCAAGGAAAAATAGAAAAATTCCAGGAAATTGGGGGTCAACCTTTTTTGAAATATTCTCGCATTGTTTGAATTTATTATCTTGGCCTTCAGAAATGTTAGATTTCTGGCCTTATACTGAATCTAGAATCGAGTGGTTTAAAATGGGGAATTCCTTAAACCCTGTTGAATATGGTTCTACGGAATTGATAAGTTACAATGCTCCTCTATCACAAAAACTTCGTCAATGGAATAGCACTTTAAAAACTATTGCTAATAATAACAAATTAAATACTGAAGATCACTACATTATGAAATATAAGTTTGAAAAGTTCATTTCGGAAATTTTGCCAATTTCTGACGAAAGTAACTTCAATCGTTCAGGAACTCTATCAACTAATTTCGATACAGGCGACATTTGGCATAGTTCAAAACCATCGAATGACAATACTATAAGAAGACAAACTTCAAGTGAAAAATTTCTATATGATCATTCAAAAACGAGAAGCAGGTTATTTAGAGATCCAGTCTATTTTTTTTTCAAGTGTACAGAAACAAAAAGTACGATAGAACAATATCTGACTCCACTTTTAAACGTTATGTTAGAGGCTGAAAATGAATTTTATAATCAAATAAGAGTGACCAGTACTAGAATATCTGCAGCAAATAATGCTCTAAATAAAGGCTACCCTTTCAATTATGATAGTCTCAAAATCAAGGAATCCTCTTTTGTAAAGAGTTCAGTGGCTATCCAAGAGAAGCTTGCTAAACACTGGGATGGTTTCTATAAGTGCTATAATGACAGAAAGCAATTACCAAGTATTACTTTTCTTGATTTGTCTTCAAAGAATGCTGATGGATTATTCCAGCAATACTCTAGAACAGATAACGATTACCATAGAAAACAATTCATTTTACAATTTTCCTCTTTTGTATCACTGCTGAATATATTAGCATCATCTGAAGAGGCTAGCAATTTCTATAAAACCTGTCATGCAAAGGATAATCCAACAAGAAAGGATTATGATGACTCCTTAACCCCAACTCAAAAATCATTGATAGCATATTTTCAACAGCTTTTTGAAACTAGAATCGTAAGTTTCTATAAGAATAGAGATCCTACATTTTTAAAGATTATTCTTGCTCTAATAAAATCCGATGAGAAACTATTATCGAGCAAAATTGATGGTTTCAAAGAATTCAGTAATTTAAAAACATCAGGAGAAGAAATCAAAGTCCCTTCAATAGATGAGAATTTTAAAAAATTCGGATTTGTTAAGTTAGGTAATAAAAATATCAATAATGTTTGGAAGATTGATTCTGGTTTAGACTTAATAAAAACTAAAAGCGTGGATGCGAGAGAAAATTATGGAATACTGAAAAGAAAATGGGAGGAAGATCCTAATAATGAAGAAGGAAATGATAAAATAGTAACACAATGGAAAAACTTAAGGATTTTAAGATCCCAATATCTATTTGATTTCAATAAAGTGGACGAAGACACAGGTATTTCTGGACTTTTTGATGATTCCCGAGTAGCTGCTTCTACAGAAAGAAAAGATGAGGAAAGACAGAACCTAGTCAAGAAATTAAAATCATCCCATTATGAAGATTTAGAAACGGCAAGAACATACATGGAGAAAGAAGAGGAAAGGAAGAAACAATTAGAAGAAGAAAGAAATAAAATCATTTCTATCGAAACTGAGAAGACTTCAAAGGAAGAAAACGCAACATCAGAGCCGCAAATTGAAACAGCTAGTGCATCTGAAGCCCAAACGCCTGAACAAGAGGTAGAAATAGAAACTGGAAAGGAGCAAGAAGGAAAACAGGATGGAGAACAAGAACTGGAATTTGCAAAGGAAGAGACGCTCACCACACAAAGTAACAGTCCAGCAATTGAAAACTCTGAAATCGAAGCTACAAAGGAACCATCACCAAGCATTGATGCTTCTCCAGAAGAGAAACAAGATCTAGAAAACGTTCCTGATTCAGAGTTATCCAACAGCAACAACCACGAAAACAATTAGTCCACTTAAATTTACCTTAAAGAAATATAAGTATTTTTTTAAGACTACATCTATGCATAATCTTTAGTATATAGCATTATAGACAGACAAATAAACATCATCTCTTGCATCAAACTTAGTTTAACTCAAAAGTATCTTACTGGTTTTTGACCCTGTCATCATGTCCATTGATATCTAGATTATTTTTCATAAGGCCGAAGCATAAAAGAAGAGCTTAAAATTTAACAATATGAATCAAGTATAGATTGATATTAAATATAAGTTATCAGCATCACCAAGTAAAACGATAACTTGACTGGAATATTTAGCAAGTGAAGGCTAACCAAGTATAATGACTTATACGTTCCGCTGTTGTGATGATGGATCTGGTTATACTGTTGGTACAATTGTCAGGTTTGACAATGTTACTATCCTTATAGATCCATCTTGGAATGGAAAAAATGTTTCATACGCTGATAGTATTAAATATTGGTCTACAATAATTCCTGAAGTTGATATAATTTTATTATCTCAGCCTTCTTTGGAATGCTTAGGTGCTTATTCCATGTTGTATTATAATTTTGTTTCTCATTTCGTGTCAAGAATTGATGTTTACGCAACTCTACCTGTTTCAAATTTAGGTCGTATTTCAGTAATTGAACAATATGCATGTGCTGGTATTATAGGACCTTATGAGACTAATGAGATGGATTTAGAAGATATTGAAAAATCATTTGATAATATAAAGACTGTAAAATATTCACAATTGGTAGATTTGAGATCAAAATTCGATGGGTTGACTTTAGTAGCATATAATTCAGGTGTGAATGCTGGTGGTAGTATTTGGTGTTTATTAACTTATTCTGAGAAGTTAGTTTATGCTCCTCATTGGAACCATACAAAGGATACTATTCTAAATGGTGCTGCACTTTTGGATAACACCGGTAAACCACTTTCTACGTTAATGAAACCTACAGCGATTATAACATCTCTAGGAAGATTCGGCTCAGCACTCTCTTTTAGAAAGAGATCTAAGAATTTCAATGATTCATTGAAAAGGGGTTTGAGTAATAATGGTTCCATTATGATCCCGGTTGATATCACAGGTAAATTTTTAGATTTATTCGTTCAAGTCCATAATTTTCTATATGAGAACTCGAAATCAGGATCTTATAACCAAACACATGTACTATTAATAGCATATTTCAGAGGAAAAGTATTGACATATGCCAGATCAATGTTAGAATGGCTTTCTTCATCACTGATGAAAACTTGGGAATCAAGAGATAACGCCTCTCCGTTTGATATAGGATCAAAATTTAAAGTCATCGATCCTTCTGAAATATCAAACTTTCCGGGCTCAAAGGTTTGCTTTGTATCCCAAGTTGATATACTACTGAATGAGGTCTTAACAAAATTATGTAGCATGAATAAGACCACTGTTCTAATGACATCAACTAATACCAACAATACACAGATTTTAGAAACTATGTATGAAAAGTGGGAAAAGGCCAAAACATTACAAAAATTACAAGATGGTAGTACTATATCATTTACAGATACCGTGTTGTTAAAAATTGCATCATATAAACCCTTAGTTAACGAGCAGTTAGAAGAATATAATGCCAGATTGAAAGAAAGAAGGGATAAATGTAAAGAAACAGTGGAAATCTTGAAAAAAGAAGCAAAATTGGGAACTAGAATTGGAGATATGTATAGAAGTGAAGGTGTTGGATTGATACACTCTCTAAATGACGAAGAAGATGAGGACGAAGATGAAGAAGAAGAAAATATTTTAAATTCAACAAGTTCACAAACAAAATCATTTACGGTACCAGTTGATATAAAGATCAATAGGTCTGCAACTTCAAAACATAAGATGTTTCCTTTCCAACCGGGTAGAACAAAAATTGATGATTATGGTTCTGTAGTTGATTTCAACATGTTCATCCCAGAAGAGTTAAACACTGAAATTGATACGAACAAAAGGCCATCTTCAAGAACAAATGAAATGGATGATGATCCATACGATCTTGGCGATGCTCAAAAGATAACAAAAAGATCAAGAAGAGGTGACAGATCAAAATCACAGAATGAAAATGCAGTTTCAATAGATAATATCCAATATCTAGAAGCTGATAACAATCCAACAATACGAACCATATCAGAGAATAGATCTCATATAAATTGTACATTTACATTTATGAATCTCGATAGTTTGGTAGATACCAGATCAGCAACGGTTATCTGGCCGTCCTTTAAACCAAGAAAAATTCTATTGCTTGCTGAGAAAGTTCCTCAAAACACACACATAATTTCAACCTTACAAAAGAAGGATATAGAAATAGTGGAGATGCCATCGAACGTTGAACAGCAATTTACAACCACCATCAAAGCTCTTGATATATCTATTGATCCTGAACTAGACCAAATGTTAAGATGGCAAAAAATTGGTTATGGTCATACTGTAGCCCATGTAATAGGTCGTCTAGTGAAGGAGAAAGTACAAAATTCTAAGTTACAAGACGATGACAAGGAGCCATTAAGGACCAAAATGGTATTGAAACCAATGGAAAACAGAACGAAGGTTCATACAGGAATTTCCCTATCTATCGGTGATATTAGACTAGCAGAAGTGAAAAGGAAACTTACAGATCAAAAGCATATAGCTGAATTCAAAGGTGAAGGTACATTGGTGGTTGACGGCCAGGTTTCGATACGGAAGATCAACGATGGTGAAACAATTATTGACGGTTCTCCTTCTGAACTTTACGACATCGTCAAAAAGGCAGTGGTAGAAATGTTAGCTAAAATTTAATTACTATACTCTTATTCAAGAAACAAAATGCATTATATTTAGTGAACTGTAGATAAATAATATAGATAATCAGGTACTATATCTGATGCCTCTTTTAATAGAAACAATACTTAAGGTGTAATATGGCTTAATATGAAATATCAAATTATCCATCACTATGAACGAATGTATAAAGGTTTATAAGAAGAGATGGAATATTTAACATATAAGATGCCTCAGACCAGTAATAAATGGATGCTTAAAGCATAGAAGTAAATACCAAAACTTCTATCTCAACCTTAAATCACTAATGAATACAGAGGATACAAGAGGTAGAACACCAAATAAAGGGAATGCTGCTCTTTGGGGATGCTCTTCGGCTATGAATAGCATGAAACGGTTCAACCATCTGCCGACTACAATTAATGGTGCATTAACACAGGAGCAGTTGATTGCTTACCAGACTATGTTTAGAATACAAGAAATAACATCGAAGTTGAGAATGAATGAGTTCCAGATTCCAGAGAGGAAAAATCGTTCTCCATCTCCACCACCAGCCTACGATGCTCGAGGCAGAAGAACTAATACAAGAGAACAGAGATACAAGCGGAAACTAGAAGAAGAAAGACATAGGCTAGTCGAAATTGCTTTAAAATTAATACCACATTTCGTAGCTCCTGAAGACTATAAGAGACCAACAAAATTCCAGGATAAATATTATATTCCAGTTAGTCAATATCCAGATATTAACTTCGTAGGTCTTCTTTTAGGTCCTCGTGGTAATACATTAAAAAAATTACAAGAGGACTCACAATGTAAAATAGCCATAAGAGGGAGAGGTTCTGTGAAAGAAGGTAAAAACGCCAATGACCTTCCTCAAGGTGCGATGAATTTTTCTGATCCTTTACATTGCTTAATTATTGCTGACACTGAAGAAAAAGTTCAAAAGGGTTTAAAAGTTTGTGAAAATATTGTTGTCAAGGCAGTAACTTCTCCAGAAGGACAGAATGATTTAAAAAGAGGTCAGTTGAGAGAATTAGCCGAATTAAACGGTACTCTAAGGGAGGATAACAGACCTTGCCAGAACTGTGGATTAGAAGGACATAAAAAATATGATTGCCCTAGTAAGGAAACATATGCTTCTAGGATTATATGTAATAGATGTGGTCAATCAGGTCATGTAACCAGGGATTGTAATGCCGATATGAGCACACAAAATAATGGATACCAAGGGAAGCCGAAACGTTACAACATGGATGAATATAATTATGAACAACGAGACTGGAAAAGAAGACATATATATAATAATAATGGCTACAATAGTAACAGCTACGAAAATGAATCACAAGAAGTTATCACATCCTATAGATCTCGAAATACCAGGTCAGCTATACCTACTGGTTACGATACTTCAAATAGACAATATAGCACTCATGCGAACATGAGCAGCAGTGATCCTTTGATTGGGATGCCACAGCATAATGCAGTAGAACTCACCAATCATCAATATAATTCTTATGGGAATAGCAATAACAACGCTGAAATAAACAGTGCAGCTGCTGTCAGCGATTCCAAAGATCAACACGATGCTCAATCACAACCTTCAAGAGAGCTAACTCCTGGTATACCTTCAGGAATATCTGACTCTTATAGTTTAGCAGCACCTCCTGGATTAACAGGTCCACCTGGCCTTGGTACCCCACCTGGACTAGATGCACCTCCAGGGCTTGATGATACCAATGGTCAAAATACCCTACAACTTCCACCTGGTTTAAGTGGACCACCTGGTTTGTAACATTAATAGTTAAGTAATATTAATACAATACGATTTTATTTACTTATTTATAAAATCTGGTTCGTGCTTGGTTAAGATTTATCTATGTATATAAGGAAACCCTAATCGAATGCTAATTACAATGCAAAAAATTAATAAAATTTATAAGAATTATCCCCTTTGTTCAACTTCCCAACTTTTAGCCAAATCTAAAATTTTCGATATATTAGGTTTTGGCTCTGCACTGACGTCATCTGGGAAAATGTAATCGATATATTCAATTTCAATACCATCCTTAAATTTCTTACTTCTCTTTGGTTCAGGAAGACGACCCAATGCAGACTTCTGTGTAGTCACATCACCATAACTATTCTCAAAAACTTGGAGAGATTCTAACATATTTATTCTTGATTGTGTATCACCAATATTTTTAAAATGTTCGATTCCTCTTTCAAATACGGCTCTAGCACGATCAAAGTTTTCTTTTGAAGGCTCAAATTCGAATTCATCTTCGGAATCACCATCTTCTGTTGATGAATCTTGCCTATTTATCTGTTCAAGTTGCGCCTCTGTTGGTGCAGATGCCTCAAAATAAGCAAAATCAATCCATACTTGAGTAGCATAATTAGTAAATTCAAGTAACGATTCATATACATTTCTTGCACCTCCATAGTTTTCAGAATCAGTCTCGAAAGTAATGAAACTTTTAAATAGAAGAATTTTTGAAGCTTCTGATAGGCATTTTATACTATCAGATAGAGCAATTTTAAAAATCCCTCTTGCTCTTTCTTCATCACCTAAGTTTGATTCTAACTGTGCATAATCTGTCCAAGGTTTAATATGATCAGGGCTAAATAAGACATATTTCTCATATATTTTCCTTACTCTGTCAAACTCTCTTAGCTTTATTTCAATATCAATATATCTTTGAAATATTTTCTCATCAGGACACATTCCTAGAGCCATACCTAGAATTTTTCTTGCAGAAGTTATTTCATCCTGTCTTATTTCAAAATTGGCATAAAGAATCCACACTTCAGAGAAGCTGAAAAGCTTATGAGGTATTATTTCTTTGATTAATTTATTGTATAATCTCCTACAATTTGATATATCAGAAGATTTCAGTTCTAAATGTGTTAAACATCTAATCCATAAATAAATGTACCTTTCCCATTCTAGAGATTTTACCTTATCATCTGGGGTATTATCCGTAACAGCACTTTCTAGTTTTGTCAAATATTCTGTCGAATAATATGCTTCTAATAAATCTAAATAAATCCACCAATTATCATAATTCTTTGGGTTCAAATTTAGCTCAGCTTCATATTTTGTTTTCCTTCTAAGGATAATATTATTATCTAGAGTTGCCGAATCACCAAAAGTCTTTTCAAATTTTATGGTGGCATCTCTTATCTCAGTATTTTCAGGCCATTTTTGAGATCCTAATTGGAATAAAGCTTTGGCTCTTTCATATTCTTCTTGCGTTGATTCCCAATTTGCAAATGCAATTAAAATTTTGATACTTTCATTAATAAAGTCAGAGCTACTATCAGAATAAGAAACTAATGTATCTATAGCTGTCGAGTAAACTTTTCGTATCTTCGGTACATCTCCATAGGTTAATTCAAAGTCGATCCACCTAAACCAGGTATCACTACTTGGGTGAACCAAGACGTATCTGAGGAATGTCTCCCTAACACCATCGAAATTATTCTGTCTAATTTCAAAATCAATAAATGAGTTCCATGCATTAGGAAGTGGCTCTAATGATATCCATTTTATATATAAAGATCTAACAATATCTGTGTTACCCAGGGATTCTTCCACGAGAAGGTATTTGTACCAAAACTTGTCTACTCTTGGAAGAGTATTAATAGCCAAGTTAAGCAAATTTCTTGCATGATTAATGTATTTATTTTTCAATTCAGTGTCGATATACCTTATCCACAATGGCACATGAGAGTTATCTACCAGTAAAGCTCTTTCAAATATGGACCTTGCTCTTTTTAAATCATGTTGATCAACTTCAAATTGAGCATATCTTATCCATTGTCCCATGTCAAGTCTATTTCTCTTAAGATACCCCTCATATTCAGATCTTTTCCTTCTTTGAAGGTCTTTTAATTCTTCTAAATCCAATACATCAACTTTAGTGATGAGTTTTGACTGTTTCTTCTTCTCTAAAGCTTCTTTAAACAGCTGATCAGACGTAATCTGTCCATTAGTATCACTCATTCCCTTCTTATAGACTCGATCAGTTCCTTTTACTCCTTTTACAATCTTCCTTTTGTATAGCTCATCTCGTTGAAACTTTTTTTAACTTTTAAAAGTCATTTGTTCCATATATATCAATTTAAGGCTAAGCTAAGGCCATCGATAAAAAATGCAATATTAAAGCCATGCTAAATCAAGTACATCCAAGACCACCCTGTAAGAGTAAACATCCTAACTACATCATCCTTTCAGTAAAACAATGATTTATTTCTATTCTAGACAATTTTGCAGTATAAATACGTACATTTACATATATATATACCTCGATATATAGGGAAAAACGAGAGAGACTAAAGCTCAAACGTCGAAGTGGATTACTTTGATGTATCCCTCCACTTATTAACAACCCCCACGAAGAGTCAAGACTAAATGCAATTGCATCCCATCTGTCAGTTTAGCTGAATCCACAGTTTGTTCATCATCACTATAAATCATACTAGTCAGTAAAAAAAAAGAACTATACAAATCATGAAATCTATAAAACAAATAGATCGAAGAAAAAATACATCAATTATACATACATTTGCTTACCTTGAAAGATCAACCTCTGTTGAGAAGGTGGAATCCCTTCTTTTTCCTCCAATAGCTCTTTAATATGATATACCTTATCAGATCCCTGGATTTCAACAGAAATCTCCTTCCCTGTCAAAGTCTTAACCTTAACATACATTTTATTGATCCTAGTAACCTCTAGTAAACTCAATCCATTCAACAAATCCTCCTCCACTACAAAAACCACCTTAAAATCTTATTGAATTATAAACATTATCAACTAACTTCTTAAATCATCAAAGATCAAAGCAACTTTTAATTAAAGTTTCGAAATCAACCCTCTTCAATTGAAAAGATTCGATAGCTCATCGAGAATGTATATAAAAAAAAGTGATTAACGGTTTCGAATTCGAATTCGATTTATGATTTATGTAGCAAGTGTGAGGAGTAGTTTCGAAGATAGTCAAGGTTAAGTATTAGTTATTTAACAATGCTTCCTACTCCATTGGTGAAGTGTGATTACGATAAGATTTATGAACCTAGTGAAGATAGTTTCCTTTTACTTGATGCTCTTGAGAAGGAACAAGGCTATTTAGTTGAAAAATTCAATGGTTTAGTTTTAGTTTGTGAATTTGGACCAGGTTCTGGTATTGTAACTACCTTTATGATTCAGAACCGTATACCTGTGGGTTTAAATTCTGTTTATTTAGCTGTTGATGTCAGTCCATGGGCAGTTGAAGCTACATTAGAGACAGCCAAACTGAACAATTGTGATAAAGGGACTGTTTTAGATACAGTTCAAGGTAATTTAGGTACTGGCTTACGGAAGAATCAGGTAGATGTTCTTCTATTCAACCCTCCGTATGTTCCCGCTGAGGAGGTTCCTGAGGTTCCTGAATCTAAGGATGATTATAAATGGTTAGATCTTGCACTAGATGGCGGTGAAGATGGGATGGTTGTCACACAGAAAGTTCTAGATAATTTGGATAGCATCTTGTCTAAGAATGGTGTTGCTTATATTTTGTTCTGTGCTAGAAATCATCCTGAACAGGTTGCCGAGGAGATGAGGTTAAAAGGTTGGAAAATAGATCTCGTTGAACATAGGAAAGCTGGATGGGAAGTATTGAGTGTCTATAGATTCTCCAGAAATTAACAGCTGCCAATGGAAATGGTCAGACGAATAAAAAAAATTTATACAAACTCATGCATTCATTTTTTGTACTATATAATTATCTATACTATAATATCATAAAATGTTCATTCTATAAATATATCTTTTAATAAGTCTTTCTCTGCAACTTGTATATCAATGTTTTTGAATGAATATACAGATTCGTAATGCAGGTAGCTTAATTGCCTAAAAAAATTGCTCAATTGTGTATAATTATCACATTTGTTAATCCCACTTAGGACTGGAACCAATGATCTGGACTGTTTTGGTAGTTGGAAACTATCTTCAGTAATTGTCTTAAACATATCTGACTCTGAGATCTTATCAACCAAAGCGATGTATGGGTACTTCTTAGAAATACAATTTATAGTATCAATTATAAATATCCATTCATTAGTGGCACGGAAACCTTCAAAATTTAATGTTAAAAGTAAATCTAAAGTTTTACAAATTTGTAAAATTTCATTAGAATTAATATCTGCCTGAACTTGAATGTTTTCGTAGAATTCTTGTAAATTACTTTGTAAATAAAAAGACAAAGTCTGCCAATAATCGTTAAAATGATTTGAAGATATTTTCACTAATAATACCCTCAATAAAATCCAACACACACTTCTTAATTTCGATTCTTTTGAAGTTAAAAATTGACATACAAATGAAATCAATGGCTGGAAACTCAAAAGATGCGTGTCTTTTTCAGATACCATCAACAAATATGAAATTCGTAGGATGCTTAAACATTTCATATCTACTTCAGAGACATTCCATGAGTTGAATGAGATAAGTGCTGGTGCTAATGCTATACCTTTAGCGTTCACTGAAAGAAGCAAGTCCGATATTAACCTCGTATTATAGTCAGGGTATCTTGACCATATTGAGATGATTTCATTTATTTTCTCATTATTATTGATTGTCAGAAATTGTTTATCATTGTTGAACATATCATTTATCAATGATTTCCATACCTTATTTGATGAACCACGCTTAGATATTGTTAATGCCAAATCTAATACACAATCAGGAATATCTGTACTAGAGTTTGTTTTAAAATATTTCTGTAATGCAGCCGAAATGATTATATTTAATGCATTGTTATACTTATCTCCAGCTTTATCTTCATTAACTATTAACTGCAATTGTTCAACCACATAGTTTAGTGCCGCATAAGCAGGTTTAATGTCCTTTTCTTCATTAGATATCTCATAGATTGAGTTTGATAAATATCTAATAAAAATTTCAGATATTTCTCTTTTAATGTTTTGCTGGTCTCCGTACTCAGACTTCGACAATCTAGTAGCTACAACAGCAAATAATCTCAGAATCGAATACCAGACTGTTGTATAGCTACTGGTATTAGAAACAGTATCCTTGGCAAAAGTAATGAAATCTAAGTAAGCATCTTCAATCACTAAATCGTGGAAATCAGCTATATAATCAATTAAGAAATCGATCAAATTTTTAGCTAAAGCTTTCCCTGAGGAGTGTTTTTCATCAGATCTGTGTGGCTTTTGCAAGCGTATCAAGTCCTTATTAATGGATAATTGAAGCGAAGAACCTCTTGAACATCTATTAGATATGCAATATAATAAGCTTGAAATTACCATCCCTGATTGGTGCTCTTCTAAAGATGAAACTAAAGATCTTGCGATTGAATCATTTCTATTAATAATAATACAATCTATAATTTCTAAAGGCTCAAGTTGAAATAGAGAATTTACCAACTTCAAAACAGAATCTCTTAATGTGTGGGAATTTATAACAGGTAGGTCGCTATCTTCATTGTTTTTATACACCTCAGAAGTTTCATGAATCCATACCCATAAACCTATGCAACAGTGAACTGATTCTTTGAATGACTGAATTGTAACATTTCTTTCACCCTGAATTTTAGCAACAGAATTGTTGTCATTTGAAAATACATTAGATACCATTGACTGTAAAAAATCTGTGCCAGCTGTTGCAGCAGCGAAATAATTATCTTGTTCTAAGGGAGTTAAACGATAGTAAGTCTCTGTTAATAGCATCTTCAAACCATCTAATAAAAGAACAATCGATTGCAGGAAATAATCCTTGTCCTCTTCTTCTGAAAATAATTTGTCTATACATTGAACGATTGAAGCACTCAATGGAACGACAACTCTAAATATCGATTTCTCAAAGTATGGGATACTTCCCAATAATAATTGGATGTAAGATCCAATAATTAAAGGTCTTTCCATATTTGAAACACTTGTCACCAGGTAATCCAAATACTTCAAATGAGTAGTATTATCATCAAATATTTCTAACTTGATGTTATTACTATGAGAGAATTTTAAAACCTTAAAGACAATATTAACCAATGAGACTGCAATTGATTCAGCTTCAACTCCTCCTTGGGATATATAAGTTGAAGACATTTCTAACATTGTAATGACAATATTTTTAAAACTATCTTCAGTTCCATCTAATAAAAGATTTAACAACGACAAACAACTTCTAACACTTGCTACATGAATGTTGTTATTCAATTCCAAAAACTTCAATATAATTCTTATCGCAGAGTTCTTGTATGTATCCAAATTTTCACCACCGTCAGTGTCGTTAATTGTAAGAACTGTAGTGCATGTTGAAAAATTTTGGATGAGTTTTTGATCATTTGATTTCAGAACGTTTGTTAATGACTGAATTCTATAGGTAAAACAATCTAGGTCATCAATTTCTGTGATATGATCTCTAGACAGAAATTTAAATTGGATCAAATGGCCAATTAAAAATTCAAATAATCTGCTAATGCCTCCGGATCGATTCAGAGATAATACCCAATTGGCGACAAACAAATACCGAGGATTCTCATCTTCAAATAATTCGTCGACTAATAATTCTAAAATTCTTGTAATGAGGACATTATCCTTATTCAAGTGTTTCCATAACAAATCCACGACTAGGAGTTTTTTTGAAATATCAGTTTCTGCCATAAAAGAACGTGTAAGTTGCTCTTCAATATATCCAGAAGGTACGTACATATCTAATGTTTCCAAGCATTTTATTGCCTTTAGTTGTTTAGGAGGTTTCAAAATACAATCCCAAAGACGAATAACAATAATCTTAATTAACTCTATGGAATTCAGAAGGTTGATTTTGTTATAAAGGAATTTGGTAAATACTGTTGTTGCAGAAAAAACAGATTCCTTTAAGATCTTATCATTTTCTAATGCCTTGACTAAGGTATCTACCAAATCCTCATGCCAATTATAGTCGTTTTGTTTCAATTTATCATCATTATAATCTGGAACCTTTTCATAAATCGATAAGAAGCAAGTAGTTGCTTCCAGCACATACACATCATTTTTGAAAGACTGTAATAGTATTTCATATGATAATGAAATAATATATAACGATAAATCTTGAACTTCAATATATTTTGAAAGATCGCCTATTTGGTCTCCACTCTGACTGGAATATGAAATTCTAATGTCGTCATAATAAGCAGAAATTTGTTCTATTATTTTCTTTCTATTAATTTGACTATCTTTTACTTTTATCTTAGACTCAATAAGAGGTAAAAATGCACGTTCAGGAATGTAACTGATAATCAAATTCGATATGTTATATATGTATGATGTGTCCTTTTCGTTGCCTTGGGATTCCCATTCTTGTGAAGGTAATGCCAGCATACTTAGCAAAAGAAGTGGCATATGACGAACAATCATTTCTTCATCTTCTGATATACTGAATGTTGTCAATATGAACTCTAGGAATTCGAAATCTTTGTTATCAATGAAGTGAAGGAATAACTCACCCCAAATAATATTGGTATCAATTGCATTAAAATATGAGCGAGCAGATGCTATAACTTTATTGTTTTCTCTGTATAGTTTGGCACATTTCATTAATTTTAAAAATATTTTTGGTGTTACATACGTACCAATTTCCCATCTATCTAAGATAGATATACAGATATTAAAACATGTAGCAGCCGTATCTTCAGAATCAATGAGTGACAACAACGATTCTACAATTAAATCAGAACCGTATTTGAGGAAATATTGATTCGTCATGTTATCTTCACTTTCAGATTTTCTTGATTTAATTTCAGTTCCTTGCTGTTTATTTGAGGCCCCCAAAAACCAGTTCCAAACTCTTCTATTTAATGACATATCTTTGTTCATGGTAACCTTACAACAGGCTAATATTAAGGATGCTCTATCTGAACGGTCAATGACTGCTTGTATTACTGGGGAATCAAGGTGTAATCTTTGTAGTAAAAGATCTAAACCACCTCGTTTAACTAGCAAGTCGTTGTCCTCGTCAAGAGAGCTGACTAAGGCTCTTACGAGTAACCCAGGTTCTGGGTATAATAAGTTTTCAGTACCTGGCAATAACAAATCAATCGCTCTTTTTTTCAAATCTGAATCAGATAAACTTTCAAGTAATACATTTTGTTCAACATCATTCTTATTTTGGTTTGACATTAAATGAGGAACAGCATTCAGCGATGGGAACTTTCTAGTTAACCACACCACACCACCCAATCTATGTTCTTTGTCACTAATAATTATCATAAAACATGTTTGCCAAAACAAAGAGTCGTCATTTAACCTTTCCTTTATAGTTTCGATTAATTTAAAAACCATTGGTTGGTGTTCATTATTTTCTTCATCAATACCAGGTAGCAAACTGGCAATCATTGGTCTTATAAGTACTTTCAACACGTTTGAATCTAATTGAACCAAATAATTTTCATATAGTTCAATTAATTGAGCTTTAACTGATATTGAGGCATAAGCCATCAAAGGTAAAATACCAGGAATCCAAATATTACATTCTGCAGACAAAACTTCGATACCAATTTTCTCAAAGATAAAGTTATAGACATCTAAAGTCTTCTGATGTACACCAGCTGGTAGAGTTGGAGATAGAGATGAGGCTAACCTTCTACTAACTTGATATGGTGTTGGGACATAATATTTAACATTTTGAAACTGTGGTTTCCAACTTTGTAGAGCTTTCAATAACTTACCTAAATTTGAAATATAGTCTGCCCATTCATCTACAGAATCAAAATATGCCAATGAACTTTCAACATTTAATTCAAACCTCTTTTGTTTAGCATCGACTATAGTTGTCTTAGTATCTAAGTTGAGTAGCTTTAAAGGCAAACTCATAACTTCTTGACAATTGACAAAACTTGTACTAACAGTAGCCACTGATCACAATTGCACAATTGTCACTCGAATATGTCCTATTGATCCTCTTCAAACAACGTTCTAATCTTTCAACAGTTCATTTAATATTAATGTGTAATGTTTTTATATCTGATCTGACAATACGTAATTTGATCTCGTAACAGAATACTACGGATCCAAAAACCTCTTGGCACACGTGAGATATAAAAGTGTCAGAGAATAACTTATGGCGTTCTTATACAACGATGTCATTGGCAAGACCATTAACAAGATAATTAATTATACAATTATTTTGGTTTAAATATCAATCATTTTCCTTCCCTTGTCTGAATCATCCCATTCCCTTTCAGGAATGAGAGTTTTAGTACTTCAATAACGATAGAGAAATTCATAAAATATATATGAACTGCTACTTATATTTAGGTACATATATAGGTGTCTATTTGAATGAATATATGGTCGATAATATATCTCATGAGATTCTAGATATAAAATTTCTTGATTGAAAGCTTTGCTTTTCCTATAAGAGGCTGAGGATATGACGATACAATGCAAAATCAGAAATTAATGAAAGCATTTCGAAGTAATGGAATAAATGAATGTATAAAGTATTATTATTTTTTAATTGATTACTATTAGAATACCATTGGTTTTTTGTTCATTTGTCTTGAAAATTAATTATTCATTACCGTTGGAGACCGTTCCATAGGAATACGTTCCCATCCCATCCAGTAGTTGCAATGAACCCGGGTTGACCCCATAAACTCCAGTCTGCACCAAATACAAATTCAGAATGACCGGTGAACCTTTTGATAAAGCCCTTAGAGGAATCTATACTGTTAGTCTTCATAGTAAATCTGGAACCATCATAACTTAAATCTTGCCAAACTGAACATGTCATATCATAGGATGCAGATAGCAACACATTTGGATGATGTGGTGACCATGCAACTTTCCTGACTGCTAATTCATGTGCCCTGGTTATTTCATTGATGCATGCAGCTGAGCTATTTATATGCTGCGATTGAGGCCCTAGATTAACTAACATCCTGATATCCCAAATTCTTATCGAACTGTCAACACCACTTGTAGCTACAACAGTAGGACGATATTTATTAAAATCACAAGTTAGAGTTTCAGATCCATTATGTGCCAAAAACCTTTGTTGCTTGTTATTGCTATTTGGTTGTCTCAAGTCAAATAAAGTCACGTAAGAGTTTCCTGAACAACACATAACAAGGTTTTCATCATGAGGTGAAAATTGGGCTTGGTATATGCAATTTTTATTAGCAGATATTGTACCTCTGGAGCCATTAGTCTTGGCTATAGTGTTATCCACCAACTGCGATTGCATTACCGGTTGAACTTGTAAGGTCCTTAAACTTTCCTTCCTGTTTGGCGTCCAAATTTTAACAGTACCATCCCATGAGCTACTGACAAATGTTTGTTTATTTATCAGGTTCCAATTACAACTTAATACTTCTTTGCTATGCTCTTTAAAGATAGCAATTGGAAATTTCTGTAAGGAGGTGTCAAATAAACGTAACGAACCGTCTCCCTGGGCCACTAATACCTGATTTTCATGAAGTTCATTCCAAGCAACATCATACAGACAATCTTGCGTCATAAATGAATTCATACTATGTATTCTTCCTTGTGGATCAATGTCCAAGATAAATAGATTACCATTTCCAACCAATCCAAAATTGGAACCTGATGCAACTGCCAAACGGTTATCAAAAAATGGCGAGTACTGGACTCCATAACCACTGAAACCTTGCATATGAAAGTTCAAAGCCATTGTTCCAATAGTTCAAATCTAAACGTACTCTACCTTATAGTCTCCTAAATGTCCCTGTTTCTATTTCAATTATTACTAAAGATCTCTGGATATGATCCAACCTCTAAATCTCCAGCAAATTCTCAACTAAAACGAAACTAGATAAATTAGATGCTAATAGTATAGTAATATACCTTAATATTCATTGATTCGATATATATTAGAAGTAACAAGTTTTCAATCCTTATCATATTTTTAATGAATCATGATGATTCTTTTCACTTCCTGGTTGCCTTTAAAATTAAAGCCTTAAGGCGAAGTTTCAATTAATATGTTTTTAACAGGTTCCATAACGAAAGAAGGTTATGAATGACAGTAAAGACTTATGAATCGATTGTCTATAAAGTTTATTCAATTATATTTATGAATTATATATGTATTGAGATTGTATATAATGAAACATTTTGAAAACCCCAGATAAAATGCATGCAGAAATTACAGTATAATATACACTTCTTAAAGTAATAATAGTTATGATGTAAAAAAAATAAAAATATTAATTGACTTCGTTCAAGGTTCTCTTGAAGGTAAGTATGCACATATAATTTATGACTGGTTATCATTCTCTGATACAGGATTTGTATGCTCTGTTGTATTTTGTTCATTATCTTCATTATCATTGTTATTAGGTTGATGATGTTGTGGAACGGAAGGAAGTTCTTCATTATGAATGTTGAATGTTGAGACCTCACCATTACTACCTCTGATACTGGCTACACCTGTGTTGAACAATGATTCAGGTTGTGGAGGTTGTGTATTTGATGCTTCAGAAACATTGTTGGTAGCAGGGTTCTGATTACGTAACCCTCTCAATCTAGATGCTAGTGATGCAAGAATCCCCGGAGGAACTGGAGGAGCACCAGCTTGGTTTTGAGATCTTTCTGAAAATGGTCTTCTAAAGTTCAATGGTGGTGCAACACTGAATATTTCATCCCAGAAACTATTAGATCTTGACAAAGGAGTAGGGTTCTGCTGCCCAAACATATCTTGTAAGTTAATGTTGCTGGAGGCAGGTGTTCCATTAGCTGATTCAGGAGAGGCTTGAGTTTGAGTTCCTGTTGGTAAGTTACCGTTTCCTAACTGAATAACTGTTACGGGAACCGCATACCAGCGGAAACTGCTATCGGTTGGTCTATTAGATGGTTGTGTACTAGTCGTCGATGGAGTTTCGGTGCCTTCAACTGAATTTGCTGTTGATGTTGATGACAATGAAAAGGTAGGTTGGGCTGGAACAGAATCGGTGTTACTGTTGGAACCTGAGGTACTAGTTGTAGTAGGGATAGTTGTGGCGGCAGTAGTTGATCCCTGTTGAGGAGCAGATGCAGTAGTTGTTGACGCAGGTTCTACATTAACAGGAGTAGCATTGCCATTAGCGTAGTCTGGTCTTAAAAACACAATTTCTCTTCTTGAATAGGTGATTCCATCACCGACTGTTGTTTCTTGAGTACCACTATCTGTAGTTGAAGCAGTTTGTGCCGAGTTGCCATTACCTGTAGTGATATCATTATTATCATTATTATTATTATTATTGTTATTATTTTCTGAGGTATTATTTCCAGCTAATGGATTCACTACTTCTTCAGGGTTTGCACTGTATAATAACTGTCTTATTCTTTCAAATGCTTCTGTGTTATTGTTATTTGATTCCTGTTGAGCGTTTCTTTGTTCAGGGGTTAACTCAACAATGATGTGTCTACATAGAGGACATGTATTTTCATGTCTGGTCCATTTGTAGAGACATTCCCTACCAAATATGTGGTGGCATGGTAATTCTACAGGCGACTCAAGATACACTGGCTCGTTTGATTCCTCTTGGTTTGGCAATGTATTTGAATTTTGAGTAGATGTAGTGCCTTGATTTGGTCCATTTTCTGTTTGTCTGGTTTCCCCTTCGTTTGGTTGGGGGCCTTCATTTTCACTAGATACTTTTGCCCTCTTTACATTTCCAGATCCTTCCTCTTCTTCATCTTCCTTATTATCAGTTTCTCTCTCTCTCTTGGCTCCAGGTACAGGCTCATCAACAAATTCATCATAACATACACCACAGGTTTTATCTGCATCAGCAGGAAGGTCCTTCAATTTCAACACTTTAAGTTTGTCAAACTCTTCTCTGGGAATACCTTTGTTAGGCATAACCATATCACTGAATCTACGCATTGCTAATTCTGCAGCAATGGATATAATAGACTCCAAACGTTGCTGAGGTGTCGAGGAAGGAACATCTCTAAAGGATAATACTAAAGAGCCATCAGGTCTTCCAACAGGGAACATGGGAGGTATTCCAGCAGCGGTGGTTTCAGAACCACCATCGCCAATGTTTGAAGTCCCAGAATTAGAACCGGATGCAACTGAATCACCACTATTACCACCAGCAGTAGTCCCAGTTAAACTAGTAGGTGTGAAATAAGAGTATTGAATCGAAACAGTAATATTTGTGGTTGGTCTTCCAGAAGAATCAACTGCTCCCGAATCACCGTTCTGACCGTCATTCGAAAGCGGATTCTCCCCATCATTAGGAGGCCTAGCTCCATCACTATTGTTTGTATTACTCATAACAATAGCAAAATATCTTTTGAACAAATATTTTCCTATAGATCAAATGTTACTAATAATTTTTTTCTTCTTACTTTCTTGATATCCAGCTTAATAACGTCTACACTAACCTAGGCTTATAAAAAAAGGATGGAAATACTATAAATCACAGTAAGCTAAACCTATCCAAATAAATTCACAGGTATTTGTATACCATTAGCTTATAAGATTCTATAATCCATAACCAAAAACAGTATTACAAATTAATATCTTACATATATATATCAATTATATTTAAATTTGACGTTTTCGAAATATCAAAGGATCCAGGAAATGGACCTCTTCGGAATTCTCGAGAAACCACAAGAAATATGTCACGTGATTTAGGAGAAGTATTTAAAGAGAAAGGAGATATTAGGTAGAGTTGTAATACAGAGTTTAAGCTAGTGGAATGGTTTAATGATTGGTCTTTATCTTTGATGGATTGATGATTGTTTAAACTTGATCTGTTTTTGGTGAACTATCTCTTTCTCTTGTTAATTTTCCTTTTTTACCCCAGTTTGAAGGGACCTCAATATTTGCTTGATGTCTTGTTCTGCTCATTTTTGACAGTTAAGAGATGAATTGATTTGAGGTACCACTTGTCAGTGTCTGAAATGAGGTTTGAAAATATGATAAGAGAATGAAATATAATACCATTTTGTAAATTTTGATGCTACTCTTTTTGCGAAATGATTGCTGGAACCTTCTGGTAGTGATAGAAGGATTGTAAGGGCTGCTGGGAAGAAAAGGAGGATAAAACTCGAGTCTTTTCACTTTTATACTAATGGAGATACGTTTTGTTATCGATTCATTCATTCATCTGTTCGTTTGTTTAGTTAATGATATGCAATGCAATGTAATTTAATTCTATTAATCAATTTTCTTTCCTTTCTTGTCATGGTTTATAAGTCGATGGGAGTCTATATGAACCGCTTGCCAGTAATTCTAAAACATCATCTTCCACTAGACTGTTTAAATACACCTCTAATGATGATACGGTTATGGAATTGTAATTTACGTCTTTTGGCACTGTCGCTCTTAAAAACGAATGTATTTTCTCTAATTTCAAACTTCCTAAATTGGTCAACATCCCTTTGATATATGGCCAAACATTGTTTAACGTTTCATGAATCTTATTCATCTGATCAATATCACTTGTAATTGATGATGAAGATAATGGATTTAACTTCTGTTCTTCTTTTAATACCTCTCCAGTATGAGTCAATGATTGTACTATAATTTCAGGTTGATCTAAATATTCTAGAATTCGATACAGTTGTCCATCAAAATATAAGACTTTCTCATCAACCCAAAATTGTAATATTTTTTTCAATCCAGTCGACTCAATTCCAGAAAGTATATGTAATTGTTCTAAGGACAATCCATTTTCTGATACTGCTTCACTGAAATAATTAATAATATTGCTCTGTTCCAATGTTGCGTCACAACTTATAGTTCTTCCATCTTCGAATGTAAATTCTAATTCCACTGTACCATGGTCTTTCAGTAAATGCAATGTTCTTCCTGGTTTTAATTCAGAATAAACCCTAATATACTTTTCTAATTGGGTAGATAGAAGGGGATCGATTTGTGTCTGTTTGGCATTGTTCCCCTTGGATTTTGATTCTTTGGCTTGATCCCAATAAAGAGATGAGATAAATTTCGGTTGGATTCTCCTGTCCAATCCTTCGATCTGGTGCATTCTTGATGTTAAGTCTCCACTTGTTTTCAAGTCCCATAGCATTACATCGATATTATTGATATACACTAGATCAGAGCCGGTAACATTGCCAATATTTGTAGAAATTGAGGTCGTACCTGCAGAATTGCCCTTGAATTTTTCCTTTAATAATTTCAAACATTTACTCCAACGAGAATCTAATTTGTAGTATTTTAACTTCAGCAATTTTTTAGTTAATAATTTTAAAAATTCTGCAATAAACACTTCATTATTTTCAAATATTTCTAATAGTATATCCAATAAATTCTTTCTCAAACCTATCATTTTCTGTCTTTTAGAATCAATCTTCGATGATTCCGGTACCCAATTCAACATTTGCGTAATAACTTGTCTATACAATAGAGATGAATCGCCAGATTTATTACTTGGTTGACCAGTCAATTCATTTTTGTCCAAATCGATATTTAATTCACCTTCAATACCAAATTCTGGATCTCTCAACTCATCAGACAGTATAACTAAAGAATCTGCATCTAGTATATTCTGGGCCTCTTCTTGGAAGTTTTCAGATTGAAGATCTAAAATTGCATAAAGTAAAACACTGACTAAATCGTTCCTTTCTTGTAAATATGGATTAACAAATGTTGATATAGAGTGCAAGTATTTCCCACTTGGATCTAATGTTAAGAATGATTTAACTGTCTTGACATACGCAATTAATGCGTCTACCGTTGTGATACTTGGATTCATTATCTTTCTTTCGAATTCACATAAAAACTTCACAACTACATTAGTAGAATCCTTTGAATCTACAAGTATATGCTTCAATTCTAATAAACTTGGTTTGGTCTTTGGAAAACCAGTTACACATTATCTCGAAATTTTCCCTTGATTGTATCTTCAAAAATTTGCCTTTCAAAACAACTAAATACCACGTTTTGTTAGATCATGATCATTTTCAGCACAATCCAATAAAACAGCAAACTGAGACCAATACCTGGTAATAAAATTTGTTATAAGTTTCCCATTACAAGATATCGTTGATCCCAAATACTGACCATATGTTTTTCACTGAAGACTGATATTTTTTCTACCAAAATATCAAGCATGATATCTCTTGAAGATACACTTCCATTGGCACTATTGATCCATACTATTATATCTTGTGCTAAATCGAAATCATCCTCTAATACAAGGTATTTTAATCTTCTCTTAACATAGTCTCTAAAAATTGAATTTCTATTAATCAAATAATGTTTTAAACCATCGGATTCAGTTAACCATTCCTCTAAATGATTCTCAAATATATTAACATGTCGTAATGGGAACTCATAGTATTTCTCCAACCTTTGGATATCTTTAAAGCTTTTTATAGAGTCAAAAGATGAGAAGAAATGTACTCGCATTTGGTAAATATAAAAATGTCTTAAAAGGTATCTTAATTGGTAAACGATATCTGAATAATTACTGGAATTCTGATTTAAAAGCATCTTAATCCCATTCTTAAGTCGTAATGTAGGAGGTCTCATCTGATGATTACTTAAATTCTCATTTGGATTTAACCAAGTCAATAAAGCCTCTAACTCATCTTCTGCCTTTGGATTATTCGATGAGACAAGCTCATGAATGCTATTTAACACCAACTTCAACTCCAAGGGATAAATCATCGTCCTGATTTCAATGGAATACCTTAGAATTATCAATTATCACACCTTATATGAGTTCTTACACCATCATCGAGCTTTCTGGTACAAAGTTACTTGATGGTTTATTTAAAAGCGCATTAAAGCCTTAAATATTTTAAATAAGGTATAGTTTAATAATATTGAAGTCTATAGATCACATTGAAGTTGATATTGTTGTTGAAAGTGAAGGTATTCCATCAATTTGAGTATCGGTTCTTCTTTAAAATGGTATGTTTAATTGTAATATTTGTGATTTTTATAAATATTTTTGATCAAAGTTCTTTAATCTAGAGATTACTAACTATAATTTAACGATTAACCTTAGCCTGATATTACGGAAGAATTTATTGGATTGACTAATTGTGATAAGAAAGTTGCAACCAAGTATTTGAAACGTAATAATTGGAATCTAAACTATGCATTGAATGAGTACTATGATAAAGAGGTTGGTAGCTTCCTTGTGGAGGAGGAGGTTATTGAGTACCCTGAAGAGTTGATTCAGATATTTAAGAAATACAGTAATGATAATGGGGAAAGTATTGATACCGATGGGTTTATTCAATTGATTAATGATTTGGATTATCAATTGGAAGACATCGTGACGATTTGTTTAGCTGAATTGATGCACTGTAAGTCATTATCTCTGCCGATAACCAAGGATCAGTTTCTTTCTACGTGGTACGAGCAAGGTTGTTCTCAATTAAAACACATGAAGATATTACTAGATGATTTAGATCATAAATTACAGAATGATATAAGATATTACACTCATATTTATAGATACTCTTTTGATTTAATTCGAGACAGTAATGAAAAATGTATCGAAAAAGACATGGCAATCGAATATTGGAAACTGTTTTTCAGTTCTAAATGTCCAATTACGATCAATGAACTACAACTAAACAGTTGGATCGAGTTCATCAACGTCAATGAAATTGAATCAATCACTAGAGATGTATGGGAAAGACTATTAGAATATTTCAAGAAATACCCTACTCTGGAAATTCTTTCAAAGAATTACAACGAATTAGACCCTTGGCCATATATCATGGATGAATATTACGAGTTTCTAGAGGATACGAAGAGGATATAAGATCGTTCATCTTAAATTATTCATTTTATCTCACGTTTTACAAGGTTAAAGTTCAAAATTCTCTCTACCCCCCATATAGAATAATGGCAAAAAAATATAAAAGACTAAGGCATAATTGACAATATGCTACAGATTTATACCATCTTATGACACTAGTGGTATTACTGTCCGCAACATCATTGATTACTCTTCTTTTATATCGATGTTAAAGGTTCTTTTCTTTACTATGTCTTATTATCGCCCTCTACGGGTTTCTGTGAGACGTTGAAAAGTTTTAATGAAAAATTTTAAGCTCATCTCATCGCCATCAAACTACATACAATAAGAGTTTGATTTAGTTATATTGGATGATATATATCTATATTTGAATATTATCTATTCAATCGATATCTCTAGTTGCCAATAGAAGAATAACAGTGAGGTTGTTGAGATGGTTAAGTCATACCAACGTTTCGAACAGGCTTCAGTTTTTGGTGTCATCAGCACAAATGCTAATTGTGTTTGGATGTCACCAGAATCAAAGAAGAGCAATAGTCCAGGTAGTGTTATTACAAGTGCATTAGAGAACATTAATATTTGGGACATCAAAACAGGTGAACTGATCAGTGTTTTATCTGATGGTCTTCCGGCAGGTTCGATTGATGTGAAATCAAGTAAACCAGCAGAAGTTTCATATTTGCATTATCATGATGAAACTAATCTGTTAGCTGCAGGTTATATGGACGGTACCATTAAAGTGTGGGATTTGTTATCTAAGAGTGTTTTGTTGACTTTCAATGGTCATAAATCTGCCATTACTGTAATGAAATTTGATGTTACAGGTACTAGATTGATTTCAGGTTCAAGAGATTCAAATATTATTGTTTGGGATTTAGTTAGTGAAGTTGGTTTATATAAATTACGTTCGCATAAAGATGCTATTAGTGGTATTTGGTGTGAAGGTGAAGATTGGTTAGTAAGTACCTCGAAGGACGGTCTCATTAAAATTTGGGATTTAAAGGTACAGCAATGTATCGAAACTCATATAGCTCATACTGGTGAATGTTGGGCTATGGGTGTTCATGAAGACTTGCTTATAACCTCTGGTGCTGATACCCAACTAAAGCTATGGAATTTAGACTTTTCAAAAGAAGCTGGTTCAAAATTGATTGAAAAAGGTGTTTATGATAAACAAAGTAAACAAAGAGGTTTGGATATTAAATTTAGTGTGGCTCCAAATGGAACTGCATTCTTCTATATTCAAAATGCTGATAAAACTACTGAAGTTTTTAGAATCAGAAGAGAAGAAGAAATTTCTAAAGCTTTGAAAAAAAGAGAGAAGAGACTAAAGGAAAAGGGAATGACAGATGAAGAAATTCAACAAAACATTAAAGAATCATATTCATCGATCATTATGCATCCTTTCCAAGTAATTAAATCACAATACAAAATAAAATCAGTTTCATTCACTACAGTAAGCAATACAAAATTAGAATTTGTTGTCACTACATCAAGTAATAGTATCGAATATTATTCCATTCCATATGAGAAAAGGGACCCAACTTCCCCAGCTCCAACAAGGTTATATACAATTGAATTACCAGGTCATAGAACAGATATACGTTCTGTTGATATTAGTGATGATGATAAACTATTGGCTACTGCTTCAAATGGTTTACTAAAAGTATGGAATTTGAAAACTAAGGCCTGTATTAGAGTCTTTGATTGTGGTTATGCCTTAACTTGTAAGTTCTTGCCAGGTGGTACTTTGGTTATAGTAGGTACAAGAGAAGGTTCTTTACAACTATTTGACTTAGCCTCTTCTACTTTACTAGAAAATAAAGAGGATGCACATGAAACTGCCATTTGGTCTTTAGATATTACAAGTGATGGTAGACGTCTAGTTACTGGTTCGGCTGATAAGACAATCAAGTTTTGGAATTTTCAAGTAGAAGAAGATTTGGTTCCAGGTACGGCAGATAAGTATTTACCAGTTATGAAATTAATTCATGATACGACAATGGAAGTTAACGAAGATGTATTAAGTGTAAGAATTTCACCAGAGGATAAATTTTTGGCCATTTCATTGTTGGATAATACTGTAAAGGTATTTTATCTAGATTCAATGAAGTTTTTCTTAAGTTTGTATGGTCATAAATTACCTGTATTATCAATTGATATTTCATTCGATTCAAAATTAATTATTACTTCTTCAGCTGATAAAAATATTAAAATATGGGGTTTAGATTTTGGTGATTGTCATAAATCATTATTTGCGCATCAGGACTCTATAATGAATGTTAAATTCTTGCCAGAATCTCATAATTTTTTCAGTTCCTCCAAGGATGGTTTAGTCAAATATTGGGATGGTGATAAATTTGAATGTATACAAAAGTTGGCTGCTCATCAAAGTGAAGTATGGTCCATAGCAATTACAAGCGACGGTACTTCAGTTATATCAGCATCTCATGACCACAGTTTAAGAGTATGGGAAGAAACTGACGATCAAGTTTTCTTAGAAGAAGAAAGGGAAAAAGAACTTGAAGAACAATATGAAGATACTTTATTAGCATCATTGGAAGAAGGTTCCGGTGATGATGCTTTTAAAGGTGATGCTGAAAAGGTAGAGGATGAGTCAACTAGTGTTCGTAATCAAACAATGGAGTCCCTAAAGGCTGGTGAAAGATTGATGGAAGCTTTGGATTTAGGTATGTCTGAAATTGAAGCAAATGAAAAGTATCAAATTGATATGAAGGCATGGGAGAAGAAGAAATCAAGCGGTGAACCACCAATTAAACCACAAGGCAATGCAATTTTAATTGCAATGAAGAAGCAACCTCATGAATACATTATGGAAACATTGGTGAAAATCAAACCTTCGCAATTAGAAGATGCTCTTTTAGTGTTACCATTTTCATATGTTTTGAAATTGTTGAAATTTATTGATATAGTGATGAAAGATAAGAAAATGACTAAAAACTATTTGATGTTAATCTGTAAAAATCTATTCTTTGTCATTAGAAGTAATCATAAGGAATTGATTTCCCAGAGAAATGAAGCCTTAAAAAATCAAATATTAAATGTCAAAAACTCTTTAAGAGATTCTTTACAAGAAAATGTTGATGATTTAGGTTTCAATATCCAAGGTTTGAAATTCATCAAACAGCAATGGAATTTAAAACATAACTTTGATTTCACTGATGACTTTGATAAAAAGGAAGAATCTTCAGGCAAGAAGAGAATATTTGGAACTTTGAGCTAGATTTATAGAGCATTCATTCGCATATATAAAATAAATACAACTGTAATAAACATTTTAACTTAAAACCTTATATTTAATATAAAAATAATGTCTAATTATATTAATGATATATATTATAAATATATCAATTACCTAATAAATACTAAATTCAAATTCCTGATTTGTGTTTAGTGAAGGGTCAAAGTCACTAAAATCACCCTGGGATGCAGGTGAAAGTAACAAACTTTTGTTAGAAAACTTAAATGGAGGTTGTGGAGCACCTGCCATTGTATTGATATCGAGGGAAGAACTTATTTGTTCTTCAATTTTTTTCATGACATAACCATTGCTGTCATTTTTAACAGATTCTTTAACTGGACTACAGTTAACACTATCTGATCCATCCTTTCTTGGTCTTCCACGCTTTCTTGGAGACCTCTTAATGACTACATTTTCATATTTTTTACCTCCAGAACAGATCATTCTACTTCTATGAACTATCAAAGCATCTTCTCTGTTAAATTTCTTCCCGCAAGGGCAGGCATAAGATTTTTCAGCATGGGATTTTTTATGTCTAATTAAATCATGGTTTCTAACAAAGGCTTTATCACACCCTTCAAAATCACATTTGTATGGTCTATCTTCCAGATGGGTTTGGATGTGTGATCTGATATTATATCTTCTCTTAAATGTTTTATCACACTTAGGGTATAGGCATTGAAACTTTTTATCTGGCATTTCTTTGACGTATATGTCAATTGAACCTCTTGGAAGAGTTGTTGGTTTCCTTGTTATTTTTATAGGGCTTGCTTCGCCGAAAGTATTACTGTTTATTAAGTTTAATTCGAATTGTCCTTGGTTTCTCATAACTGGTGATGAAGATGGGCTAGTATTATATGGGGTACAATTTCCATCTTCATTGTTAACATCTAAATAACCGTGTGATGTTGTTCTTGAAGATGGTGGCTTCAAGCTTGGTGTAGTTTGAAATTTTGTAAAAGAACCACCATTCACGGTACTTTTATTATTGGACCCTGATCTAACGTCATTAGGATTAGATTGGATCCTTTGGATTGGGCTACCAGGAATTGAGCTTGGTATTGTTGGAAGAATATTTACAGAAGATCTTCTATCCGAATGTAACCCTAAACCTAAAGGCATATTTGAGGATCCATTTGAATCATCATCTAAATCGTATTGATTATCGCCCATTATTGATTCAGAAATACCATCTAAATTGCTTAGTGCTGGACTGAATTTAGAAGATAAAGCAGGAGAAATCAATTGTTTGCCGTATGTGACAATATTTTGGTCAAATTTATGAGGTACACTAATTTTGCCATAAGATATGTTTTCTTTATTTTGGGTATTAGTTTCTTGAAAGAATCTTTCCATTTCTCTCACTATATTACTTGATTTCCTTTTGTTTTGAGGGACTGGAATCTTATCATTATAGTTGTGTATGATCGATAATTTGCCTCTGTTTGGCTTCTTTGAAGGAGAACCATTGATGACATCTGAAGACTCTAAGTCAAATAAATCTTCAGTTTCTAAATCTAGTGAAACTTCTGGAAATTTTGAGTCTTGTAGAATCTTTGAGCTTGAAATTTTTTGTTTGCTAATCTGTTTGTTTAGATTTTCTTGTTTCAGCATATTCTTATACAACTCTTCTTCTAATTTCCTATTAGTTTCACGTTGTTTTGCCAAGGCCAATTGTAAGTCTACTTCTTGTTTAATTAACTCTTCGGAAGGGTTTGGGTATTCTGTTGGGTTTAAATTTGTATTTGAAAACATCAGGTTTTTATCATGGTTAGAAAAACCAAAGATAGCAGTCCCACTTGAGACTCTTCTTTGTTGGGCGTTTGCTCTTCTTTGCTCAACAGATAGGTCTAAATTCAATTGGCTCCAATCAATATCGACATCCTCATTATTATCGGCAATAGTGTCACCATTGAAAGATGGAGGGAAGTCGAACGACTCAAGCTCTGGAGATATCAGAGCCTTGAAATCAGAAAACATGGTATCAGTGTTGTTCCTATCGGAATACATATGAGTTGGATATTTCTTCTTTCCTGGTCTACGTTTACCAGGTAAGACCTGTGATTGAGGTCCCAAATTATCATTACCTAACATTCCAGAGGTTTCTAAAAACCACTGTTCATCAGTAATAGAATCCATGATTGCAGTATCTCTATTATTTTCAACCTGATGATCGACCAGTCTCCTAACTATATTCTCGAATCTTATTCGAATATATTGTTTGAGAAATATAAATATAAATATAAGTATATATGTGTATAGGAAGTAATACTTCTCTCTATTTATACAATATATTTATTTATATATAGATCTATTCAGTAATTGGAAAATTACCATGTTAGAATAAATATATATATGTGGTAAAACTGGGATAGAAAGGTTTATACACACCCCCGTCCCAGAGCCAATTAGTACAAATCTAGTAATTCAAATACATCATCATTATAGTTCTACCACCTCACCTTCACTTTTTTCAAATCGACGTTCTCTTCTTAAAGATGATGTTTACACTTTACCGAATCGGGAGATAATTGTGATCCAATAATCAAAACCGAAAATTAGCGCCTATAGAGGTTTTCATGAGAGAAGGCCGGGTAAAAACCAACCTATTTGTACTTTCTAACCTTTGCTTTCCCAATGTTAAATATTGAAAGTGATAATGAAAACTATTTACAACACTTTTAAAACTATAAACGCCAGGGTCTCACTACCCCTGCTCTGTTTTTTCTAATTACAATCATACATACTTACATAACTATATAGCTGACCAACCACCATCCAGGTTGGTTTGCATTCCAAACTGCTCTTAAAAAGTGGTTCATAAGGAAGGAAACGTTTTAGAGAGTTATCCAACTTCTTTGGGCCCCTTTTATACTTTTATACTTTTCCCTTAACTTTCGATTTTTGTGGTCAGAGGATTTAAAAGGGAAAAAAGAAAAAAAGAAAAGAAAATCATTTTTGCCGCCAATCCGAAGAGAAAATTAAACTTGGAACGTGATTATCACGTGATGTGACAAATGTGGTATTCACGTGATCACGAGATTGGAATGGAATAGAGTTGTCTATTTATTAGACACTTGACCTCTTTACAAGGAACTTTGATCTCATCGAGTCCATGGAATGGTTCCCAATCGATGGAAGAGCTTTTTAAATTGGCTGAACTAGGAGGGCAATTTGTCATCTGTGCTATTGACATGTGTAGATATTCATTTGAGACTTGGAAGTTCATGATGATGTCCGATTGATTTGAAAATGTGGTCTCTAATGCAGAACTGATTGCATCTTGTATTGGTTTCAAGATTTTAGTTCTGTGGGATCGGTTGACCTCTAGACATAGGAACATCGAACTGTCTTGTTTTGCCGTTAGAACCAACGGTTTGTTTGTAAATGTTAATGTAAATGGCTGAATCTGCACTGATTGCAATTCTTTCTTTAATTCTCTATAAAATAAATTTCTTTGTGTAATAGATTCGCATACTATTGATTTGGATAATGATACATGCAATGGTTCTGGTGAGCCCAACGATGAAATGAATAGTGGATCAAATCTGAAGTTTGATCCCTTTGTCTTGGTCAAATTCTCGTTAAATTGATTAATTGATTTTACTAGTTGTTGTCTTTGTAAGCTAGTAGGTCTCCATTCTAAAAAAATAAAACTTCGGAATTGACCTGTCCTAAATCCAGTTTTGATCCCAACCAAATTAGACATCTCCTCTGTGTATTTCAAAATGTTAGGGCTAACGTAATATTTGTCCAACACTGTCGATGGAACTGTAGGCAATTTTAAATTTGCTTCCTTATTGAGCTCCTCCGTTGAATCACTGATTTTAGCCCTTTTCTGTTCTGGCTCACTATCAACCTCACTGTCACTACTGGAAATATAATTCGCAGCTATGGTATCCATCGGTACCGTTCACCTCTATCCACTTTTTACCTTAGTTCAGTTCCATTGAAGTGTAATAAATGTGATTAGTACTGCAATAAACCTCATCGCTTGCTGATATATCCAAGGGAACTGAAAACCCAGAAAAAAAAATAGTGTCGATGATAAAACAGATTAGACATGTGTAACTTCTAGCAATGAAACTGTGACGATAACTACCACAAGTCAAGGATTAATACCGTCCTTTCCTAATGTATCCCATTACATTTCTAGAACTGGCCAAAAACCAAATAAACCTTCATTGACCATCAGATGACCTAGTTTTCACAACTCTGATAAGTATCGAATATAACCCAAATTTGTGCCTTTCTAAACCAAATTACCTATCATTCTGGTCGTCATGACGAACCAAATACAACTAGCCTTATCCAAATTGTCTCTGATCTCGTTTAACCCTGCTAGATCGCCATTTTGAACCATCACCATTCACAGATCCTCTTTTTCTTATGGATATTCTGATGTATATCAAATTCTGAATATTTTTGACCTTCAACCGAAAAGTGATTGGACATATCAAAATGAAATTGATTTAAAGCTATAAGCTAAAGGTTGATTCGATATAAACCATATCTTCCTTGATGGGAATAGTGCTTTGAGAGTGTCATAAGGTTTGACAGTAATACGTAATAATAGTAGTTTGTGATGCCAGTTGAAAGGAAAGCTAGAAGTGAAGTTTCTCGCGGTCAACAAACTAATTATGTTAAGTCTCGTTCACGTTCGAGATCTTCGAGCAAGACTAGAAATTCGTTGACTATTCAAGTTAGTTCTAATAGATCAGTGCGAGCTATTAGTGTTGATTCCGATAATGAATCTGCTATAGATGATGGATCTGAGACTTCTATGTCTCTTAAGATGCAAGGTTTGAATTTAGATGAAAACCAAAATGTGAATAGTGATGACGGTAATGGAAATGTTGGTGCTAGTGCTAGTGCTAATGGTGGTGGTGAGTATATTGAAGTTCCCTTTGTTGAAGCTATACTGGATACCTCTCTACCTAGTGATTATTTGAAAGATGATATTTTAAATATTGCTCAGAGTTTAAAGGTTCCAAAATGGTATGTTAAAGGAGCACAGGGTGTCTCACCATTGAAAAGAGAGTTTCTTAAAATGACACAAATAACTGGTGCAATGAGTAATGTTATTTATAAATTGGAATACCCTCATTTGCCTTCATTGCTGTTGAGGGTTTACGGTCCTAATATTGATTCTATTATTGATAGAGATTATGAATTACAGATTTTAGCAAGATTATCATTACAAAATATTGGGCCATCTTTATTCGGTTGTTTTACAAATGGTAGATTTGAACAATTTTTAGAAAATTCTCAAACTTTAACTAAGGATGATATTAGAGATTGGAAGACCTCTCAACGTATCGCTCGTAGAATGAAAGAACTTCATATTGGTGTACCTCTTTTACGTTCAGAAAGAGAAGGTGGGCCAGCATGTATAAAATTAATAAATAAATGGATGACAAATGTGGAAACAATAGGTAAAGAATGGATTAGTGATAACGAAAATATTAATGACGTATTATTCGCAAGCGATTGGTCAACCTTTAGAAAAGTTGTGGCCCGTTATGTTCAATGGTTAAAGGATGAAGAGACTGGGAAATACAAAGAAAAATTGGTCTTTTGTCATAACGATACACAATATGGTAATTTACTGTTAAGTGCTCCGGTCACTAGAACAGAACCAAATACCCCTAGTGGCACTAGATCAACTGCTTCTTTATCATCTTTATTTCCAACTTCATCAAATATTTCCTTGGATGATATTATTTTCCCTCCAAAGGAAGAAAAAGTTCAAGATGATAAATTGATAGTCATAGATTTTGAATATGCTGGGCCAAACCCTGCTGCATTCGATTTAGCAAACCACTTCAGTGAGTGGATGCATGATTATCACTCATCGGAGCCTTACAAGTGCAATTCGAAGGCTTTCCCAACAAAGGAACAGGAATTAAACTTCTTGTATTCATACGTATCGCATTTGAGAGGTGGTGCAAAGAATTCAATCGATGACGAAGTCAGAACATACTATAATTCTATCATTAGATGGAGAGCAAGTGTACAATTATTCTGGAGTTTATGGGCAATTATTCAAAGTGGTAAATTAGAAGAAAAAGAATTAGAGCATATTGAAATGACAAAAGAAGCTCAAGCACCAAGTGGTAACAAATATATAATTAAGACAGAACTAATAGATAGTAGCGAAGATGGTAGCACTAGTCAGGAAACTACAGAAGAATCATCTCAAGAAGAAGCCAATGGTGCAGATATTGGAAGTTTTGATTATATGGGATTCTGTAGAGATAAAATATCATTATTCTGGGGTGACTTGTTTAATTTAGGCATTATCGAAAGAGATGAATGTTCTGTTCCCCTTGAAAAAAATTTTTTGGACGTAAAATTCCTATAATCTTGTAAATTTTCTAACTAGATGCATTAGTACTAGCATATATAGATTTCATTCCCCTCTTAAGTATATAATTTATTTATCATTTGTATTTATTTAACGCTGCTTTTGTTAATTACTTTTATTCACTGACACGTTAAATCATCATATAAAATTGAACGCGTTAGGTTAATAATTATCAGATGAGCTATAAAGAACATATAAAACAATCGAACTCTAGAAGAAGAGGTCCATAAGAGAGGTTGAGGAAGTATTTAGGATTGGTGCCTATCTCACGGTGGTTGTGTTGAAATGGATTTTAGGCAAGCTCAAAGAAATTTAGAGCTTATTGAAGAAGTTGCTAAGAATTCACAAGATAGCGATGAGCCCATAATAGATGAAGATGATTTAAAAGAAGGTAAAGTTGAAGAAGAAGGGGAAGGCACACAAATTCCAAGTATGCCATTTTCTGACGATGATGACAGTGATAATAATAGTAAAGATACTTTTAAGGAAACTCCCCTGGAGCTCGTTGATAAGGAAGAAGCTATAGAAGATAAAGCACCTAATGATGACGAACCAGTGGTTTCAGTTGAAGAGAAGATCGCTACGCAAGAACCAGAACCAGAAGAACAAATATTTATGAATACACAGATACAGGGCCAGCTTGATGACATAGAACAAGAGGATAATCTGCGATCGAAATTATCTAATTTTAAGTATGCATCTGAAGAAAGTAGTTCTGTTCAAGTCATCAAAAGGAGCAATGAAAGGAAATTGAAATCAAAAAAAATTACTAAACCAAAACTAACCAAAACCTCCAAAAGGACCAAGACCAATTCAAATCCTTCAACTCAGCAGACTTTAGATGAGATAAAGATATCAAGATCAGAGAATATATTAAAGCTGCTATCAGGAAAACATGGTAAAGTTAAAGATATGATAAATCATCAAAGAAATGTAGAGAAGAAGGTAAAATTAGTAAAAAATAAAAATTCGAATATAATCACATATGATACTTATAATTCAGAAGAATGGCTTCGTATTATGAAGTTGATTTTAGAGAAATTTCCATCTGCCAATGATATGGAAGTAAAACAAGTATATCACTATATTTATGGTGAAGAACAGGAACAGGAGTATGACAACTTATGGGAAGCTTCTCAGATACCTTTAGCTAGTATGCGTGAAGAAGCTTATAATGAGGATAATCAAATTGATAGAAAGATTCCAAATATTCCAAATAGCACACAAACTAGAGTGGAGGTAATGTCATTATCTCAAGTTATGGATGATGTCAGTATAATCGAGGAATCAAAAAAAACTACAATTGATTCAGAACGAGAAATGCATATATATGAAGTTCCTGATAGTACTGATGATGAGGATTCGAGGATTATTCGAGTTATATCAGGATCAGATGAAGTAGCAAGTATAGTAGCAGAAAGTGAATTTAGTACTGAAACTGAGAGCACTAGTACTCAATTTTTTACTGCAGATGGTAATATGGTGGATGGTGTGATCGATTTGACACAAGGCTCGTTCAAGGCTGTAACCAAATTATTCTCCCCTTTAAAAGTTGATACTCTATTATCGATAAATAAAAATAAAGAAAAAGTTCAAGTAGCAGTAACCAGAACATCAACAAGATTTAGTAATTTGGGTTCTGGTCCAGTTGGATTAGAGGAAACTCCAAGGCTCGCCCCTGATGAAGCAGCAACACCTCCCACGGTAATCTCGAGATCACCGCAGTCTACAAGAACACCACAAGCGACACGATTACCAAACCCTAATATTACAGTAATGTACGAAGTTAATAAATGTGAACTTCAATCGTCGAACAGTTATCAATCCAGGTCATCAGAAGATATTAGAATAGTTAATCAATATGATATTGACGTAAGAGATTCACAAGATGAATATGACAGTGCAACCGAAAAGTGCTTAATAGAATTTGCAGTTACCAATTCAGCAACTCCTTCTGTACAACCTGAAGATGTGATGAATGTAATATCATCACAATCAGTCCAAAAACTACGACAAGACCTGAAAACTATTGGTTTGAAGCCAGTTAGAACAAAGGCAAAAATGATAGAAGCCCTTATGGCTGCATCACAAGTATTAGATACAGATAATGTAGATCAAGAACAAACTAGAGAAGCATTGTACGATCAATTAACGTCAATGATTAAGCAAATACCAGAATTGGTGAGTAAAATATCAAGATTTGAACCAATTACTATGGAAGAACTTGTACTTCAATTGATAGAGGTAAACCCATTTGCTGACCACATTGATGAGTCAACAATCAAAGAATGGGCAGACATACAAGGTATTACATTACGCAACAACTAGACAATGTAACAATTTTAGCATTCTTAGTATATAGATTTAATAATAAAAGTAAGGCATTTTAACTATTGATATTGATTGGAAATTGAGGCTGAAGTAGGTGCATTGATTATCGAAACGAGTTATTTACCTAATTGATCGATATTGTTTGAGGTGTCATAGCAACAATACGCGATATTGCTCTCTTATAAAGGTAATTTGATGATGAAATTTTATGCAACCCTTAGAGGTTTAAAATAATTTGTAATGAAGTATTTAAAAGAGACTTATTAATAGAAGTCGAATATAACTCTTGAGTTAATTTTGCATTATCACTGTGATAAAGAGCGTCAATCATTTGTTTATTGTGATTTAACGTTGGTTATAGCAAGTTTTCATTCACAATGAGTAGTGAAATATTTGACAAATATGTTGATGAGAAGCTTTCGAATCCAATTGAAGTTGAGAGCAGGATTGAAACAAGGAAGAAGGGTGTTTCTTGGGTTAGAATAACCATTCTCTTTTTATTTGCGATTTTTTTCATATATTTGAGAAGATTTGTCAACACTTTACAAGAGCTGACTTTTTATGTTGGTCCTGATGGGCCTGAAATAGAAGAACAGTTCTTAGAACACCTAAAGACTAACTTAGCTGGTAATTGGTCAAGGAAGTACACATCTATTCCACATTTAGCAGGTCAAGGTAAGGAATTGTTGGAATTCACTGCTGAAAAGTTCAAAGAATATGGATTGGAAACAGAAGTTGAAAGTTTCGATATCTATTTGAACTATCCTGTAGACAATGGTTTGAAATTGATTAAAGATGATTCTGAAGTAGTCTATGAGGCTAGTTTGAAAGAAGATGAGTTGGAAGATGACCCTACGACAATTGGGGACGATTTAATCCCAACCTTCCACGGTTACAGTGCTTCTGGTAATGTTACAGCTCAATTTGTTTATGTTAATTATGGTACCAAGAAAGACTTTGAAACTTTAGACAAGCTTGGTGTTGAATTAGAAGGTAAGATTGCTATTGCAAGATATGGTGGTATTTTTAGAGGGTTGAAGGTTAAGTTTGCGCAAGAAAGAGGTTGTGTAGGTGTTTTAATCTATTCTGACCCAGGTGACGATAACTTCAATGAAGATCAAGGTTACAAACCATACCCACAAGGCCCTTCCAGAAATCCATCATCAGTTCAGAGAGGCTCTGTTCAATTTTTGTCACAAATGCCAGGTGATCCAACTACCCCAGGTGTTCCATCCCAAGGTAACGTCACTCGTGTCGACCCATATAATTCAATTCCAAAAATTCCAAGTTTACCAGTATCATTCGCTGAGATCGAACCTATTTTAAAGAAGTTAAATGGACATGGTATTAATTCTTCAGAAGATATCTCTTCAGACTGGGTTGGTGGTCTTGCAGACTTCAAGTATTGGACAGGACCAAACCCAGATTATACTATTAATTTATACAATGAACAGTCTTACGATATTAGACCAATCTACAACGTTTATGGTAAACTAAGAGGTAGAGATCCAAGTGAAGGATATATCATCATTGGGAACCACAGGGATGCATGGATCAAAGGTGGTGCCTCTGATCCAAATAGTGGTTCGGCAAGTATGTTGGAAATCATCCGTGGATTCCATGAGTTGTCAAAGACCGGTTGGGTCCCAGAAAGAACTATTATTTTTGCTTCTTGGGATGGTGAAGAATATGGTTTATTAGGTTCCACTGAATTTGGTGAGAAATATGGCGAAAGATTAAAAGGACATTGTTACGCCTACTTGAATGTTGATGTAAGTGTTGGTGGTACTGGATTGAAGTTAGAATCTTCTCCAAGTTTAAACCATGTTTTGAACACAGCTCTAAAACAAGTCCAATATCCAGGTTCAGAAACCCCACAATCTCTTTACGAGCACTTTTACGAAACACCTGATAAGAAAATCGGTATACTGGGTAGTGGTTCTGATTTCACTGTTTTCTTGGAACATTTGGGCATTCCATCCGTCGATTTAGGGTTTGATCATGGCGACAACGATCCAGTGTATCATTATCATTCTAATTACGATTCATATAAATGGATGAGTGAGATGATGGATCCAGGATTTAAATACCACCAGGCAGTTGCCAAATACTTGGGTTTAGTAGCATTGAAACTAAGTGGTCAAAAAGTCGTTCCTTTGAAAATGGCAGAATATGCTACTGAATTGAAAGGATACTATGATGAATTAAGTGCAAGAATTCCAGATGACTGGTTATCAAAAAAGATCACAAAGAGAAGACGTTGTCACGAGAGAAAACATAACGTAAACGAAACTACAATTGAAGAACTAGTCGTTCTTACAAAACTATCATTAAGTGATGCAATTGGTTCCTCCATCAAATTGGATAATAAGACATCGTACTTACAAGATTTATGGGACAATTCTGTGGACATGCCATTCTGGAAGAGAATAATTCTAGCAGGATGGATCAAGTATACCAACATTCGTTTGTTATTGTTGGAACGTACATTTTTAGTTGAAGAAGGTCTGAAAGGAAGACCATGGTTCAAGCACATGGTTTATGCAGCTGGTAGAGACACTGGTTACGAAGGTTTCGCTCTTCCTGGTATGAAAGAAGCCCTTGATGATTCAGATTTTTGGGAACTTGTGAAATGGTTGAAAACCATCTACAGCGTTACTCAAGATCTAAACGTTAGAATTGGATATGAAAAAGAATCCTTAATGGAGAGTTCATTTTTCAATACCAAATAATCAGCGTCTTACTTATTTTAGTTTCGTATGTGTTTTTTTTTTTATTTTCTCTTTCTCTCTCTTGACTATCATTTTATTTACGTTATTTCATCGGTTTTCACTCTTTTTATGTCTAGTTAAATACAGTTCTTATATATTACATATACCACGCAATTAAATACCAATAACTATTTGTATGAAAGCTGTCCTGACGTCTGTCATTAGTTTGCATTGCTGACGTATATCCAACTTATCTGAAAGGCTATTAGACCACTTCGATATCAAAGCAAAGCCATAAGCAGCAATATTTGAAAAAAACTGAAAATATAAAAATTTGATCAAGGTGAAAAAAAACATCTAATGGTTAAGAAGATGCAGATACAGTTGGTGGATTGAAGGTGAGGAGAGCAGTTAAAAGGTCTATAGGGTGGTATCAGATGGACTATAAGGAAGAGCAACAACAAGAACTTGAAGTTCTAGAGTCGATTTATCCAGATGAGTTGAATGTGCTGAGCGATGCTTTTCCAAATGTTCAATTTGAAGTATCATTAAGGCTAGAATTAGATGCGATGTTGGATTCCAATGTTCAGCTTAACAAAGAGCATACGATGATGGTGAATTTCCAATTGCCTGAGAACTATCCTGATGCGGCACCAATTATCAGTATTGAAGCTCAAGAGGTATCGCTTGTAGACGATGAGGATGAGGCAGAAAGTGAAGAAGAACAAGAATTCGATGAACATGGTAATATAATGATGACCAAATTGGAGACTTTATCAGATAACATATCACTTTCTGGATATGTTCCAGAATTGCAAGTTCAATTGGAAGAACAGATTGAGAATGACATGCTTCTGGGAATGCAAATGTGTTTTGCATTATTATCAACGGTCAAAGATAACTCAGAGAATTGGTTTCATGAAAGGTTGTCTGAACTTGAGAAAGAATACGAGAAGCAATTAGAGGCTCGTGAGAAAGAGGAACAAGCCAAGTTTAACGGTACCAAAGTCACTAGAGAATCCTTTTTAAACTGGAGAGGAACATTCAGAAAGGAATTAAAACTCGATGAAAGAGATGCTGATAGAAGATTAGCTGCTCACCATGGTAGATTAACAGGTAAGCAGATGTTTGAACAAGGTGTTGATGGTACGACAGACGATGTTATGGAAGATGAAGTTGACGAGGTGGTGGACAATTTATCTAAAACCAATGTTTCTAATTGATGGGGATGAACTGAAGTTGTCTAAAAGAGACTGTATATATGATTAATTAATATGTATGTATAGTGGTGATTATAATTATAATAAAATTGCATTTCTTGATTGATTTTTGATGATGCTGCCAGGCATCACTTTCAAAGTATAGAGGATCTATCAAAAATTATGGTAAACATTTATTTTGTGATGATTAATATGCAGATGTTACTTAATGGTAAAGTATAAAAACAAAACAGAAAACAGACGTGAATGTGATTGTGCTTGTGGAGTGCACTCTGTCATTCATTATATTAATGATTTTGAGTTTTGGTATAAATCGTTAAAGTCCAATACTTTTTGCTTTGGTTCTTGATCATTTTTTTGGATTTTAGTAGGTTCTGTGATGTCAGTTTCTTGAACTTGTTGGGTTGGCGATGGAGTTGTCTTTGTAGTTGACGATTCCACTTGGAAATCTCCGAATTCGTCGTCGTCGTCGTCATCGTCATCACTTTCTTGTGGTGGATTGATTGATGATGCAGTTGGATCATTTGAATTTGATGTTGTGACAGGCGACGGTATATCATCGAAATCCAATAGATCAGGCACTGGTTGGCTTGCTTTACGTCTTTGTTCTTCATTGTTTTTTATCCTTTCCTTTAGGATTTCTCTTCTTTGCTTTCTCTGTTTGTCTAGATTCACTGAAGTGTGTATTCTATGTTCATAGCTTACTTGCGCTTGTAACTCGTCGTCACTTTCTTCATCTTCTACGCTGACGTTGCTATTTGTAGCTGATTGGTTTGCATTTAAGATATCCATTTCATTTTGTTTACGGATTTTGAGAGTGTTTTTAATATGGGTTGACCTTTGTTGGTTCAAAAAGTCAGGATCTTCTATCAATTGGACGATCAGTTCGCTTTTCTTATGGATGCCTCGTTCATGGATTTCCATTTTGCCATCGTTAGAGAATGGGATTCTATAAGTTGTAGTTTCTCTTGACAATATGTGTATATGTTTTTTTAAACAAGTGAGAACTTGATGCAATTCGTCGCCATCGCTTACGTTCATTAATAAAAATTCTATTAAAATTAAACATTTCATGACTACTCTCCATTCGTTACCGTAGTTGACGTATTCTTTTCTTGCCTTTTCGTAGAAATTTTTTGGTTTTGAAGCTATATGATCAATTAATCTTTTCAAAATGTATTCTGTCATTAGGTATACGGGGACATGATACTTGTGTCTGATGACTTTTTGTAGATGCTTTGAAGTTGGGCCCCATGAATCGGTGTTTGTTGCAGTTCTAATATCGATTTGGTAAGGTTCGTATTGAACAATCATGTTTTGGGCAAACCTTGCAGCATTGCGAAAATCATGCAAACCTAGATTTTGTATTTTCTTCGACAGTGAATCCATGATTATACGATTTTGTTGGTTCCAATGAAGAAAAATGAAAATAAAGCAGCAACAAAATACAATAACTGAATCTGAATGACTAGTATATCTTGAATCTATTTCGTAATGTTACAATAATTAAACCTAACGTTTATACAGTTGGCAAACGACAATTAGAGAAGAATCGCTAATTATGACAATAATGTTTCTAAAAAATTGGCTAATTAATTAATAACTAATCGAATTAATTGAACTATTCGTATAACAAATGATTAAGAGAATTAAAAAAAAAAAAAAATAATAATAATAATAGAACAAAAATCCGAACGTATCGAACTTTCGCTTGCTGTCTATATTTTCGTTTTCGTTTTCGTTTTCATTTTGGGTTTTCGAAGTGTTTTCCTCCCCTTCCCCCTCTTCCTCCTACATTATTTGTGTGTTGCTCTATCACAAAACCAAAACAACCCCAAAAAGGCGGCACGTACTTAAATTTACCCCGTGCCGTTCCACATGAGAGTAAACACCATATTAATATATAGTCCATCGACCCTAATGTTCCCAGAACTTATATAATTATATACTTATATACCTGTATGCTTATATATTTACACATTGTCGTTTATATATTTATATAGTTGATAGTTGATGGATGACTCCGCCATCTTCCTATTGCTCTATCATAATAGATCATAAGAACAACAATTTGGCTTCACAATGAGAAAGTGAACCATGAGAGACGTCGATTTCTTGTCAAAACTTGTCCCTTTTTATATGTTTTTCAATCCAGGACAGTCCCTGGATAATATAAGAAATCTATGTTTTTGTGTCTGTCTGTCTTTTTTAATTTTTTGTATTTTAAAATTGGCAAATCATTTCAAAAGAATATGTGACACAAAAACACACACACATACACATACACAGCTACCATTGAATCACAAAAATTGGAGAGACACCCATACATATCAGCCCCCCAATGTGCCTTTCTCTCGTTCTTTTGTTTGTTGTTGTTTCCAGGAATTAGCCGCTGATCCGGGTACCCTTCCCACTGTTTTATTTCCGCCTAACTTGGACGGAGATAGGAAAATACGACCAAATTTTGTTGTCGTGCGCAGGGGAGACCAGAACAGAACAGAAAAGCTCAATTCATTTATCAATAGATCACGTGGTATACATATATATATATATAATGTACTTCTATTAGTGTATGCTGTTCTTGCCCAATCAACCAACTATTTACCGACATTGCAATGTATCCTACTTTCTTGTCCAAATGAACATTGGAAATATGACTAGATTCATTTTCATATGTATTATGTTAATATGCTTGCTTATTTGAATCGTGTTACATTTGTATATGCGGTGTCCGGATGGAATTCATTAGCTTCCATACAATATAACATTGAAAATTTTCGATGCGATGAGCTTAACATTCTATAAATATTATAAAAGAAATCGTCAATTTGCTTCATAGATATGGACTGTTTAAAGATTAGACACTCACCTAAGGAAGGCTCCATTCAGGTCAATTGACTTAAGTCATAACATATTAAGATCAGTTATATTTACAATGTTTAAAGGCGGAAGAAGATCAGGTGCTAATTTCCCATCTACCTTAAACACTCCAATCGTGATACATGAAATTGCTGAGCCTCAATATGTATCAAAAGATCAAGTACTAAAATTTCTAGAAACCTTCATTGATAGCAAAGAGACATTAGTATCGAACGTATCTACCTCTATTGGTGTAGAATCCTCCTCTATGATACAACCTGCTTTGGATAACGCTATGCAAAGTGTCGATACTAATCTAACAAGTTCATTGTCACAATTGAAAAGATTACAAAGAGATTTTAAAGGTTTACCACCTGCTATGGCTACTTCAACATCATCTTCATCTGAATCAGCTAGTAGTTCTTCTGCATCAACTGAAGAAGTTGAAAATGAGGAAAACTTGGATGATCAAGGTAATTCAGTTATGAAAAGTGCCACTGGGGGTACTAAAAAGAAGTTCTCAGAAGATGACTGATCGATACGTTAGTATAGTTCAATTTGTAGCATTCATAAGGTATATAAAGTATAATAGATTTTCATTTAAACATCTTAATTTTCTAATTTTGCTTGATTCTTCAAAATTAATTTTAACATTTAGTTGTCTAATTTCAACTTTGATTGAAATGTATTGGAAACCAATTATTAATTCCATTCGATTAACTTGGATTCTCTAAAGATATATACTTAAAGAACTGACATCACTAATTAAGAGAGATTATATATTCCTCTCTCATTTACCAGTTAATTGAAAAGTTTAGGTTCAAATGGTAGCATTGAATCATGCTTATTCCAATATTGGACAGTAACACTATAGGTCACGTGAATACTCCTTATCACTCGTCACGATCAACATAAACAATTCTCACATCTAAATGAAGCTGAAGGTACAAATATGGTGAAATTGCAGCAACGTTAAAAGCTAATTAATACTCAAGTATAAGGAGGTCCAACTAACTTTTGACTCGACATTATTAGTCCATAGGTTCCAACATATCACCTTTATTATACAGTGGTTAATGGCTTCTCCGTTTGGAAGTGTCATACCTTCTAATGGGTTCAATATCTTTTTAAGCTCATCTAATAATGGTGATACAAATGCCAAAAAATACAACCAAAATGGTGATTCAAACCGTCGAAAACATGGCAAGACCGTTGGAATTAGTCCACCAAAGGGGAGAAACTTCAATTCCAGTGGATTCAAATTAAATAAATCAAATGCTTTCAACAAGAGTGATTCGAATGCTTTCAATAAAGCTGATTCAAATATTAAACCAAAGAAAAAGGTAATGCCTAGGAGTAATCAGAATCAAGATTTAATGATAGGTTCAGTAGCTGCAAATCCTGAGTCAATGGGTTTTAAGCGAATTAAATATAAGCCTAGAGAAGTCCCAAGGTTCTTAATTGGACAACAGCCCCAATTCACCTCAAGAAATTTTGCTCAAGACCCTTGGGATAAAGCAAATCAAAAGAAGATGTCTCAATTGGAAAACTCAATTGATGATTTAACTGAATTATATGAAACACTGAAAAAGATGAGAGATTTCGAACGTAAAATTATGGAAAACAAAGGGCTAGTAGATAAAGCTGACTTTGCAAAAGATTTAACAGAAGCTATCATTTTTCAAGGTACTTGTCAGGATATGTGTCCAATTTTTGAAAGAGCTAGAAGAAATGTGGAATATACAGTTTATTCTTATGAAAAAGATGATCCAAATAGTAAAAAAGCGTCAGTAAATAAAGCTTTGAAAGTTTTTGCAAGACCTGCCGCTGCCGCTGCTCCACCTTTACCTTCTGATGTGAGACCTCCACATGTTCTTGTCAAGACATTAGATTATATTGTGGATAACTTATTGAATACTTTGCCAGATAGCGAAGGGTTTTTGTGGGATAGAATGAGATCCATTAGGCAAGATTTTACTTTCCAAAATTATTCAGGTCCTGAAGCAGTTGATTGTAATGAACGTATCGTAAGAATTCACTTATTAATTATTCATGTGATGGCAAAGTCAGGAATAAAGTATTCATTACAGCAAGAATTGGAACAATTACATAAATCATTAATTACATTATCAGAAATTTATGATGATGTAAGAGCTCATGGAGGACATTCACCAAATGAAGCTGAGTTTAGAGCATACTCATTGTTAAGTAAAATAAGAGATCCTGAATATGATAAGAATATTCAAGAATTGCCCGATGATATTTTCAGTAATGAGTTAGTTCAATTAGCCTTATGTTTTAGAAAAATAATATCAAATTCAGGTTTTTCAGAAAGAGGTTACATCAGAACCCCGAATTGTTTGAATTTTTATACCAGATTCTTTCAATTGATGTCATCAGGAAAAGTACCATTCTTGATGAACTCATTTTTAGAGATTTATGTCAACGAAATTAGATTTTATGCATTTAAAGCTTTGTCACATTCTCTAAATAAGAAACACAAACCGATTCCATTTTCTTATCTAAAAGAGAATCTGTTATTCAATGATGATAATGAGATCAACGAATTCTGTGAATATTACTCTATAGATATTGTACCAGAAGGTGTAGAGATAAAAACCATGTCTCATTATTCCCACAAGTTGGCGGAAACGCAGCCATTCAGACAAAGTTATTTACGATATGTGGAAAATCAGTTATCTGAAAAAGCATATCCAGAATTCATTAATTGTGGAAGGCCAAATGTTAATACCCTCCCAGAATCATTCGAGGAAACTACAAAATCAAAAGATATAAACATTCCACAAGAAAAAGTCAGTGAGATTAATATCGTTACAACTGAATTGGACGAAAAAAGAAATGACTCTGCAGAAAGCTTCAAAAATAACTTCAATTCAACTTCATCTCTGGAAAAAAGCTTTTCTCCTCAGATATTTGAACAACCCCCCAAAACTATTTCTCATTCATTCAACATACCTGCAAAAATTGCGAACAATGTACCGTTGACGAATGAAGTTAAAACTCCAACAAGCAATATTTTTAATTCCATAGGGAAACCTAAGAATAATAATGATAGTATCTCATTTCTGAATAGAAACAAAAAAGACGATTTGAATTCTATAGAAATAAAGAAAACGAATTCTCCAGTGACCAATTTTCCTTCCAAAGAAGAAAATGTTCTCAAGTCTACAGTTTCTATTCCAGAAATCCCTAAAACAACTAATCTCTTTAAAGGAATTGGAAAAGTGGAAACTCAAAAGAAACCTGAAACACAGCCAATTTTTAAGGGACCAGAAATTAATAATGTAGATTTGTCAAAGCCGAAGGCAATTGGAGCTCAAACGTTTAACATGCCACCAAAAGCAGCTGGCTCCGATATAATTGTTAAGCAAACAATACCACAACCAACTCAGAAGGTAGAATCGTCGATGAACGCTTTTGACCAAAATTATGTTACTGAAGAAACTCTAAGGAAAAAAAGAAACCAATTCATTGATAAGTTGGCCAATGAGTTGTATTATGCATTTCTGCATGAACGTGTATTTATAACTTTCAATGAATCTAAAGCGGATATTCAACATAGTTCATGGTTGAAGAAAAGATTCTTTCAGCATTGGAAGTTTTTATCTATTAAAAAAAGAAAACAAAAAGAACAAATGAAAAAATCAAGACAAGAATATAAAAAGGTGAAAAACAGCTGGGTGCAC